>NW_019416806.1:1625052-1644770 GCF_000390285.2 Anoplophora glabripennis
TATCTGACTTAAATGATGCTTTTAACAGTTTCTATAACATACTTTTATATTATTTTCAATTGCATTTCCCTGAACGTAGGTGTCATATTGGCCATAACAATGGTAAAAACTGGGTTGATGATAGTGTTAGAGTATCTAGCCAGAAAGTTAAACAATTATTTCATCTCTCAAAAATGAATCCGGATCTGCTTCATATATATCGGTCAGTTAAAAAAGATCATGTCCTCCTTGTTAAACAAACAAAAAAGAGATACTACCAAAATAAAATCAATAACGCCGATAATGCAGGCCGTGCGGCTTGGAAAATCGTTGCTGAAATAACCAACAAGAAAAAGAAAACCACAAATATATCGGTAAAAATAAACGACAGAGTTATTGATAACCCTTGTGAAGTTGCCTCTATGTTTAATGAATATTTTATAAATACACCCAAGGAAATCATAAATAAAATTTCCTCTAACTGTAATATGAGTAGTGTTACGTTAAACTTCCCTAATAAAGGCATATCAAGACCAAAAGATTCGTTGTTCTTGGAACTTTTTACCAATGATGAACTACTTAAAAATAAACTGAAAAATAAAAAAATCATCTGGTTCAGATGACATCCCAATGTTTTTAATTAAACGAGTTCTTAATTTAATTATACAACCACTTACATTCTTAGTGAATCTGTCTTTTATTAGTGGGAACTTTCCTCAAACCTTAAAGCTAGGTAAAGTCACCCCTGTATTAAAAAAAAAATCACTAGATAATTGCCGGCCTATAACTATAGTATGTGGTGTTACGGGGGGTCGGTCATGGGGTTGTAAAAAAAATATATATGACTATTTTTTACTTCGGAACGGGTGTTGTGAGAGCATGAGGGTGTTCCTAACCGTCCTTTCGCCCGTTTGTCCAGCTATCTTTGAATTTATGATACGTATGTGTGGGTGTGAGATGGTGTTATAGTGTAGGTGACGCGCGTTTGAGTGTATGAATGTCTGATTGATTCGTAAATTTATTGCCTGGGCGCCATCTGTCTATTTGACAGAACCTGTAAGAATGGAATGTATGTGTGTGTATGGTTTACCTAATGTAAGGGTTATGTGCGTATGTACGTGGAGGTCGGCGTCAGAGGTTAACTCGGCGAAATTCCGGTCCACTGGGTGACAATAATAACACTGTGACAAAAGGTGCATGCAAAGAGATAATGGTTTGGGGAACGCCTGGATACGTTAGTTTAGATAATGTTAACGTACTTGAGACTTGAATGTGAATGCTTATTTATTATTGGAGCGCATCTAGTTGACTGAATTATTTTGATTAATGCAAAGAAATAAATGACTATTTACGTATGACGTGACTAATACTGATTTTACTGGCTTGAAATTGTTAAATTTGATTTAATTCGACTGCACAATTGGCTAGTTAGTTCCAGGAGCCCTGAGACTAGAAAAACCATGCGGCACTTACCTTTTGATGGCTTAGTAGACCTGGGTAATCCTGAAGAATACTGGGTAGGTTATCCAAGAACACTGCTCTGATTTCGCACTGCACTGGGATGTGGTGGTAGGGAAATTTTTGTAGAAATAATAACACCTGGTTTTTTTAATACAAAGGTACGAATGAACGTCGATATGGTCTTGGCACGAAATAAACCACTATTTTCTTTACTGAGCTTCGAGCGTGAATTAGGAGTTTTTGCACCTACACTTTCAAAGGTTTATGTGTTTAAGGAACAGTTTTTTTTGGTTACGAGTTTGTTTAAATGTTGAGCGTTTACGGCGTTAAAGTTGTTTTAAGTTGACTGGTAACATTTGGAGAATTCTTTTTGTTAATAGTTGCTGTAGGTAATGCTTGAAATTTCCACTGGTAATTTGCTAATTGTGTTTGATATAATTTGGTGAGGTAACTAACGTAGAGTAGTTGAATTGATAAGTTGAATAAAAGTGATGCGCGCGGTGGCGCGAGTTTGATGTGAGCGGCCGCCTACAGTAACTATTAACAAAAAGAATTCTCCAAATTTTACCAGTCAACTTAAAACAACTTTAACGCCGTAAACGCTCAACATTTAAACAAACTCGTAACCAAAAAAAAATGTCCCGTAAACACATAAACCTTTGAAAGTGTAGGTGCAAAAACTCCTAATTCACGCTCGAAGCTCAGTAAAGAAAATAGTGGTTTATTTCGTGCCAAGACCATATCTACGTTCATTCGTACCTTTGTATTAAAAAAACCAGGTGTTATTATTTCTACAAAAATTTCCCTACCACCACATCCCAGTAAGTAATATTTACTCTCGAGTAAGGAAGATGCAAGTCATTCCTGGTCCGAGTATTTTTATTATGGATATCAGAACTGGTAAAAAATTGTAATTTGTTATTAAAAACAAACAGACAGATCTCATAAATATACAGGCCATACAAGGTAAGAAGTTTAAATTTTCTAAAAATATTTACACATGAATGTGTCCAAACATGAGTTCAGGATGTAATGAACCAGTATTTATGTTATGTTTTGTATAAGAGTTTCGCTAGTTATTTATTTAATTAACTTAATTGGCGAGAGCAATTATTGTCCGCGAGTCGAGTTGAACCGTCCGTTTGCCCCACTCTGACGAGTGCCGCGCGCATAATCTCACCAAGACTCCTGGTCAGTTAAGGGGGGATTGTGGCAATAAAACAACCGTGCCTGGACGAAAACAGGCAGTTCAGATCCTGAACTCGTAGAGCTCCAGCTCCAGCCCTGAGGAACACCCCGAGGACCTGACACCGACCCAGAGACCGTCATCCGAACCGAAGGAGTTAGCCACCAGGAGCAGCGACCCGGAATAAGTAAGCAATTTGTATTTCCTGATCTTTACTTGTCCTGATATTGGTATAAGTCCTGCCGAGTTTTGAACTCTATTTTGAACTAAGTGCTGTCCGGTGCGGCGGCGGCGTTATCGGGCGGAGGTTGACTGTGCATAACATCGCC
This sequence comes from Anoplophora glabripennis, assembly GCF_000390285.2. Taxonomy (NCBI): domain Eukaryota; kingdom Metazoa; phylum Arthropoda; class Insecta; order Coleoptera; family Cerambycidae; genus Anoplophora; species Anoplophora glabripennis. The sequence goes on from NW_019416806.1 coordinate 1,628,008, forward strand.
TTCGTTTTGAGGAACGTAGCTAGGGCACATTAACTGAAACCGCTGGTTGACTGTGCATAACATCGCCAGTGGAAGACGTTAGGTGCTGGCCAAACCGTGACAGATAGACCCAGGAAGTTGGCTGTGCATAACACCGCTTTCAGGAGACATCTGTCGTATACAGTACGTGGTGCGGCAGCGGCGTTGTCTGGCGGCGGGTTGACTGTGCATAACATCGCCCTCGTTTTGACGAACGTTGCGAGGTACCTTGACTGAAACTGCTGGTTGACTGTGCATAACATCGCCAGCGGAAGACGTTAAGTGCCAGCCGTACCGACGGATAGACCCAGGGAGTTGGCTGTGCATAACACCGCTTCCAGGAGAAATCTGTCACCGGCCGCGCGTCCGAACGTGCACTCGAATAGACTTTGCCTCCCGTCACCCAAAATATTCCTGTACCTGATCACCGTTTGCTTATTTATGCCATTTGTGTATTGCTTGCTTCGCTTCCTCCTTGGCTGGTATTAACTCCGCATATTTCCGTTGCATTTGCTAGAAACCGCCGACGATATTTATTTGTAGCATTAGAGTAGCCCGTAATCTATTTTTCTTTGTTTCAGAGCCATTTGGAATCGGCATATTTGTTGATTATTTATTACTCTGATTTGCTAACTGTGTTTTTCTTTCTAGCACCGACCGAAATTAAAACCGAATACCGTTGGCGTACCGTTTCTTATAGTATTAGATTGTTTATTGTAAAAATAAACTAACCGCCTAATACTGCATTTGCCTACCATACCGATTTTTGTGTCCTGACCACCGATATTTTAGTATGTTCTAATTTTGTAATTCTTTACAGCGCCGGAAAACCGAATAGGCATTTTTAATCCCGTGATATATAATTGCTCTAACCAATTCTATTTTTATTCCCACCGTTTGTACATTATTTGTACATTTCTAATTTTAGTTGTTTATAATAACTGTAATAAGAATCTGTTTTACTTTTGTTTGTTTGTTTCAAGTTCAATAGGCCTGATTAATAAATCTAGTAAATATAATTCCCGTTTGTATTCATTCTTAACACCGATAAGATTGATAAATTCCGCTCAGTAAAAAGTCGCACTATCTTTTTGTGACCTACACTGATAAGACCGTTTATTTTGAAAGGAAAATAACACTACACTCAGAGAACTACTTTGCTTGAAATTAAGAGAAATATAACAGACCCCTGGAATTAAACTTTCTTCACTGCAGCTATCCCGAGTACTTACTCTAAACCGAGGGTAGGTTTCACGTGGAGTTTCCCCCACGTAACCGATTGGGAAACTGGCGCCCGAGACAATCCGCACAAAAAGATTTAATCCGGAGTACGTTTCTGTGACGTCACTCACCACCGCCGGCTGCCGACCACCGCCGCCGATAAACTAGTAGTCAAGGGTCGTCATAAAGTAGGCGTCCAAATAGGGACGTCAGTGACGTCAATAAATCTAGTAAATTAAAATTTGCACTTATGAATTAAGATTCCGTTTAGAGTTGGTAGTATACCGGGGGCAGCCACAAGTAACGTCTGAACCGAACCGTCACCACCGCAAAATCAAAACCAAGTAAAGTATATAAAGGGTGTTACAAAAATTTGGCAACCCAGCAAAGTACGTTACAAGGTAAATGCCTACAAACTATCAATGTGTTTTTGTGTTGTATGGAATCTAATGAATTGTGTTTTGTCAGAGTTAAAATATAATGATATATTATTTATTATATAATTATTTTGTGGTATAGCAAATAAAAAAAAATATTTTTGCTATAATTCTCAAAACGTATTGATATATTTTTACAGGAATTTTCTTTTATTTTGCATTAGCCTAACAAAATATTGCTTTTAAATAATTTTGTTTCAGTTGTTAGTTCAAATTTCCATGAATATTAAAATTCGTATATACTAGTCCGCTTATAAGTGTAAAAGTGACATGATTTGTATTTTTTATAAATTGTAGTCATTTTTATTAAAGGATTCTTTTTTCTCAATTAACGACAGTTTCTACAAAATTTTTCACACTATTTAGTTGCGGTAAAGCTAATACTTTCGTTCGTAAAAATATTTTTGTCTTTAAACATTTCTGAATGTATTCAGGTTTAAGAGTCAAGCAAGCATTTTGAAAAAAAAGTTAATTCGCTTCCCGGTTTGATAATAGAGTAGAGAAACTTAGCCCTTTTAAGAGTTTCCGGTCCCTCCGAAAGATGACTTCCATTTCAATTTCAAGCCTAATAAAGTGTAAAGAACGCACGAGATCGAAATTTAATCTCCAAGGGTTTGCGGGGTCCTTAATAGATGTGTAAAGTAAACTTTAACCGCGTTAGTTCCGGTATGATCAGGCGCTGATTGTGATATACGCAAACCGCGGCTTTTGCTGGTTTGGATGGTATTTTTGGGGTAAAGCGGAGCAAAGTGTATGCGCATCTTTTGTAACAATCGTTCTCGTAAATAATATCCAAAATTAAAGCTTCGAGTCCGAAATAAAACCATTCGAATTTGTTGATATATTTTTTAATATCAATATCAGTTACCTACAGTTCGTGTTCCCCAAACAATGAACATCGCATTCATATATTTTCATCACGAGAAAGTTCGACTGGTTCTGATAGCTTGTAAATCATTTATGATTCACAATTAGGTAATTTAATTGCTGTTTTGAAACGGAACATAATACAGGGTCATCCGTTTTGATTTGGAATTTAGGATGCAGTGACAGAAAGGGAATAACTAATATTAGGCTATAATATAAATATTTTTTTGTCAACTTGACTGATTGGCTTTTATATCTCACAATCAGTTATAACAGACATGAAAAAAACTTTGTATAGGTTTTTTCTATTTAACGCGATATGTCTCTGACATTTGTTATTTGTTATGTAGGGATTTTTGTGGCACAAAATTTTTTTATAACTTTCCAATAATATAACATAAACCTGAGAAAACGATCCGTTTATGCAGAATGCATTAGTGCAAAACATATTTTTTTTAAATATCTGCTTTATCAGAAGAATTATTATTAACATATATTCTGAGAAATTTTTACTGCTTACAAGATCTACTTTAATTTATAGAAATAGAAGTACGCTGCAATTACTTTTTAAACATAAAGATTTGCTCAAAATGCAAAAATTTCTGTTGTACAGTACGTACAAGTACGTATAGGGTGGGCAAATAAGCGAGGTAAGCGGCTGTATCTCAGAAACTAATGATCGTAGAGAGCTTCGGTAAAAAATTTTATAGGTAAAGTGGGCAAGGGAAAATGCTGGAAATTATTTTCAAGTTTCCAAGATGGCCGCCAGTGGGCGTTTCCACCATCTTGAATTACATAAAGTTACGTTTCTCGCGATTTTCCCCAATGAATGTAACAAAAAAGTATTTGCGTTTTAATGTTAACTTAAAGTCGAACATTTTTTGTAAAAACAATTTTTCTCTATCTTTCGAAATAAAGTGGTGGGGGGTATTTGAATGTTGTTTTAAATAAATGCCTGTAACTTCGAAACGGCTTAATGGATTTGGATAAATTTGGTATCATTGAAAAGAGCATTTCTTGGGCTTTTAGGTTTCTCGTAATCATGACAGTTGCGACCTACACGGCCGCCGATAGAGGGCGTTATTCGATATTATAACCAAAATATTGGATTTTCTCAAAAAATTTAAATGCGATGATATGACTTTTTTTAGACTAGAAAATAGACAAATGACCAACCAATAAGCCTGCGCAAACCGCATCTTAATATCTTTTTCCTAACTCAAATTATTTAAAAAAATACTAAACCAGGAAAATTCATATATCCCCATTTAAAAATGCATCGGTTGCTTTCGATAAGAAGGCAAGTAGTAGGCCATGGACACGACAATCGCCTAACAAAAATATTGCCAAGTAACGTCAAACTTTTGTCACACGCAGCCTAATATTGTTGATTGCGTATAATTTGAGTACTTTTTAATCAAAATGCCTCTCACAAATAATGAAGCCGTTGACATGATTGCGATTTATTTCGAGTGTTTTCAAAATGCAGCTATAGCTGCAAGACAGTACGCGGCACGGTATCCAGATCGCCGTCATTACGGGAGAAGAATGTTTCCGCGCTTGGTACAGCGATTACGCGATACTGGAAGTTTTCGTCGTCCTAAACGTCGCAGGCGTCGCAATGGAAGGACCGAAGAAAACATTATCAATGTCTTGGCTTACATAGAATTTGATAGACATGTAGGAACTAGAACATTGTCTCTAGACTTGGGAATAGCACGAACAACTGTTAGAAATATTTTGAAAGATTATAGGTAAATAATTTTATCTTATTCCAAGTATCTTAGCACATACTCTCAAATACACAATTCAGTGTTATTCTGATTATATTATTTTTACGCATATGTTGTTTTTTACTTTTAGATTACATCCTTACCACATAGTTTTGCACCAGGCGCTAAATGAACAAGATTTCGATAATAGATTAAATTATTGTCAATGGATGCTAGGCATGCTTGAGGAAAACAGAAATTTCTTAACGGAAATTCTCTGGACCGACGAGGCTACCTTTAGTAGTGATGGTAGAGTAAACCGTCATAATATGCATTATTGGTCCGCTGAAAATCCGCATTGGTTAAGAGAAGTGCAGCACCAGGGACGCTGGAGCCTAAATGTGTGGTGCGGTATCATTGGGGACAGAATTATTGGACCTTATTTTTTTGATCAAGCTTTAACTGGTAACCGCTTCTTAGAGTTTTTGATCAACGACTTGCCAATTTTGTTGGAAGATGTGCCACTCGAAACTAGGAGAACTATGTTTCTGCAATTAGATGGTTGTCCGGCACATTATTCAATTAATGTCCGAAACCATATTAACGGGACCTTTCGAGAACGCTGGATAGGAAGGGGAAGCCTATTTCCTTGGCCGGCAAGATCTCCGGACTTGACATGTCTTGATTTTTACTTGTGGGGACGCTTAAAAGACATTGTTTTTCAAACTCCACCAACAACACGAATGGATATGGAAAACAGAATTCGAAACTCAATTCGTCAACTATCAGCGGTAGAAATCGAGGCTGCGGTTCTGTCGACTCAAGAAAGACTGGAACAATGTGTGGAATATGACGGAAGGCAATTTGAACACAGAAGGCATTAATCTTTTTTCAAAATCGGTCCTTTTCAGGACCACAACTTTATTTAAAAGGAAAATCGCTTATAAATACGAAAACGTGCGACTTAAAATCACAGCACTAAATAAACTGACATTTCTTGTGAATATTTTAGAGAGGAGTTTGTCTTTTATTTCCATGGCCTACTACTTGCCTTCTTATCGAAAGCAACCGATGCATTTTTAAATGGGGATATATGAATTTTCCTGGTTTAGTATTTTTTTTAATAATTTGAGTTAGGAAAAAGATATTAAGATGCGGTTTGCGCAGGCTTATTGGTTGGTCATTTGTCTATTTTCTAGTCTAAAAAAAGTCATATCATCGCATTTAAATTTTTTGAGAAAATCCAATATTTTGGTTATAATATCGAATAACGCCCTCTATCGGCGGCCGTGTAGGTCGCAACTGTCATGATTACGAGAAACCTAAAAGCCCAAGAAATGCTCTTTTCAATGATACCAAATTTATCCAAATCCATTAAGCCGTTTCGAAGTTACAGGCATTTATTTCAAACAACATTCAAATACCCCCCACCACTTTATTTCGAAAGATAGAGAAAAATTGTTTTTACAAAAAATGTTCGACTTTAAGTTAACATTAAAACGCAAATACTTTTTTGTTACATTCATTGGGGAAAATCGTGAGAAACGTAACTTTATGTAATTCAATATGGTGGAAACGCCCACTGGCGGCCATCTTGGAAACTTGAAAATAATTTCCAGCATTTTCCCTTGCCCACTTTACCTATAAAATTTTTTACCGTAGCTCTCTACGATCACTAGTTTCTGAGATATAGCCGCTTACCTCGCTTATTTGCCCACCCTGTACATATCAAATGCTGAAAAATGATTCGTTATTTACATATCCCTTAACTGAACTAGTTCTTAATCTTCTTAGTCTGAATAGAAATAGAATTTAGAATGAATTTTTTAATTATAAAATGAAAAATAAAAAGTTTTCCCTCTTTTCAATTTCATTAATGGACACCGTATATTAACAATACCTACTGTAATAATAACACAGGTCGATATTTAGTTTGAAAAAAAAAACACCGGATTCTAACTAGGTCCCCAGGGGTTTTTGGGGTCGTTGATTACCATGAGCGGGTCGGTTAGGCTTCATCACGTCAGGTTCAAGATCATTTGAAGGTCAAACTAAGAAAAAGTGGTTGAAAAAATCTTAAAAATTCATACATATGTTTTTTTTTTTCATATATATGAATCTGAAACTTCATTTTCTTCATTCTCATCTTGATTGGTTCCCAGAAAATCTGGCAGCTGTTAGTGAAGAACAAGGAGAAAGAATGCACCAGGACTTGAATAAAGATATGAAGGTGTTTGGGGGAAAATATGTTAGCAGACTATTGCTGGAATCTAAAGAGACACACAAATAAAGCACATAAAAAGCGATTCGAGGATCATGCCAGGAACAACGTAAGCGTTCTTGCCCGTATTTCGGTTAATACACTTATGTTGAGAGAAGTAAACGGATTTGTGAAGGCTTTCAAAAGTTTCTTTTTTAATCTAGTTTTTGTACAATCACGCAAAACCGAGACAAACTGACAAGGAGGCAGACAGACTGCCAATGGACATTTAGACAGAGGGTGGCAGAAAAACAGACGGATAGAAACATTTAGTCATTTAGTCAGACAGAAAGGTAGACAAAATTACCTACAGAAAGGCAGGTAAAAAGGCAGGATGTCAGGTAGATGGACATAGAGAAAATACAGGCGGACGATAAATACACACTAACAAGCAAACAAACAGATGTGCAGGTAAAAAGGCAGACAGATAAACAGTCAAAACTAAGCAGCTGAGTAAGTGTCCCTAAAAAAATGTTTCCCATCTTTTTCACGTCCTATTCTTACTTTAACCTTCAAACATTGAACATGAGGTGATAGAGGTCAACTGACATCGTATTCAAGCTCAACTACCCAAAAAACCTATGTATGCAATTTTTCAAATTTTTTCAACTACCTTTTCTTAGTTTGACTTTCAAATTACCTTGAACCCGACGTGATAGAGCTTAACCGACTTCGGCATCGGAATCAACGACCCCAAAAACCCCTGCGTAGAGTCCGGTGTTTTTTTTTCAGATTAAATGTTGATCATGAAATTCAAACAAATTATAAAATGTTGGACAAAGAGAAAATATTGCACACTTTATTTCAGTAACACTTCCCCGGTAAATGTGAATTAAGGAGAAAGCTGAGTACACCATAGTGTTCTACGTAAAAATTCATATAAGAATATTTTAAACATATTTCTGATATCTCTTAAAATGCTGGGATATAAGTCCGTATGATATTTGTCGAGATGGAATTCCAAGAAAAGAATAAGCCAATAAAGTTATGTTATCGGAACTACTATAACAGTTTACCGCGGCAGGGTGACTTTAAAATTCTTTTTTTTATTTTATTTATCTTGTTGTGGACAAAAAAAGGATTGTATAACAATAGTCAAATAAATAAATAATGACCTAAAACACAACAGCAAAAATATATTCCAATACAAAATAAAAACACTTATCTACTAAAAATAGTCTTAGTTTTTGTTTAAATTGATATCTTGACTTCTTCATGAAATATGGTAGCAGTGACATTTCAGAAACACCAGTATTTTTGTTCTGGCACCATTCTTTGAAATTTCTATATGCTCGTCCGTAGCGTACTTTCGACATCTAAGGCAATAAAAATTAGCAGGCAGTATTTGCTGCACCTTCTATTTGAAAATCACTCATTTAGAAATAATAATTCAAAACCAGCAAAAGTGCAACTTTTATGTAGCTTTGTTTATAAACGACAAAATCCAAACAACCAAGGTGACTTTGCAAGATTTCGAATAATATCAAAATGAATTGATTAAGAAATGTCAAAAAATAAAACCTAATCTTATTTCATGAACCCTAAACAACTGTGGGAGCAGATAAAATGTTTGTTACGGTTTAATTTTGCGGTAGCGTAAATCATCACAATAGCGTTTAATCGCATTGTATCGCCTTCTTTGGTTACCTCGCTACCTTTGGTTCCTCGCGCTTGCCGCGGTCGAATTCCGGCCACCCGTATGCTTAGTCCGTTTTCAATTCGCGACAGTGGTACCACGGCCACTGAAAGGAATTTCTCCGTCGCGCGGTGTTCGTTCCCTCCCCCTACCAATTTCTGGTTTCCGTTCTGATTCTCGCTGTGACTGTCAAAGGCGAAATGGCTGCATGTTCTTTGATGGAAAATTTGTGCATTATTTGAAGCATCCGCAAGGGATACTTTTTCATCGAGGCTCTAAATAATTCTCTAGTGTAGTGTGGTTGTCTGGATACCGTATTTTCTCGTTTGATGGAGAATTAAACTATTTTGGGAAATAGACAGCACATTTCGACTTTACGAGCTGAAGGTACAGAAGTTGAGCCCGTTTTATTAATCGAAGCTATCAGTTTCCGTCAGTAGAAGGCCCTCGTCGAGAGTGGAGGTTCGACCTCCCTTCTGTGGAAAAAAACCCTTAGTAAAAAGGTAATTTTTCTTCTCATTATTTTCACCTAGTTATACAGAGCATGCAGTGTTCTCGTGATTTAGTTTTACCGTTATTACAACCGTATTTCTATACAGGGTTTTTTTTTCTGCTTCCTCTTTCATCACCTCCGTCCTTGGGATGTTTATTTTCTGCTTCCCCACGTCGACTGTGACGAGTTTGATTGTTGTTGGCGAAACCCCTGCTTGGTGAACTATCACCCATACGCCCCATGTGGTTTGGTGGACCTTGGCGCGGACGTCCTTCGATTTAGACAGCTAGAACTTCACCCCTCGATCCCGAGACAGGGCGACCCTGTACCAGTAACACCCCAGCAGTCATACCGAGTGAAAAAACTGATAAGTATAGCGAGTAGTTAAGGTTTTGTTGGCAACGTCTTGTTAATGTACTGTTTGTTCCTTTATATACCTAATTTGTCATTATTTACATATACGGAGTGTCTACCTTGCGAGACCCTCTCGTTAGTTATTGTTTGTGCCATTAGATACATTATTTGTCATTATTTACATTTACAGAGTGTCTACCTTGCGAGACCCTCTTGTTAATTACTGTTTGCGACATTATATACACCATTTGTCATTATTTACATATACAGAGTGTCTACCTTGCGAGACTCTCTTGTTAATTACTGTTTGTGACATTATATACATCATTTGTCATTATTCACACCTACAGAGTGTCTACCTTACGAGGCCATTCCGCTAATTAACCGTAGTATATTCTATTTATTATTCACTAATAAATTGTTTGTTGGGGAATTGCCTGGTTTTATTTCTCGAACAAGGAATATTCTTGAATAACTGTCTCAGCTCAAGCTTTGGTTTTTTATGTTTATTTAGAGTCATCTTCTCGTCTGGGCAATTGGCTGGCCACCGCCAGGTAAAACGACCCTGAGGAGATCTAGTGAGAGAGAGCTAGTCTATACTAGGTCCTCCGGGCAGGCCTAGGATTTGACTTACCTTTTTTTTTTGCTACACTCTTTTGCCCAGTGTAGAACCTCCCGCTAGAGGGAGTCGTAGCAGGAATGGCGCCCAACTAAATTGTAAAGAATATTCCTTTTTTCGATGAAATATACACTCACTGTGCATATGTGTATATGTTTTTTTTAGTACATTTTATTGATATTATTGTCGCTATACTTTGACGTTTCTCTGAATTTAAGGTATATGTATATTGAGATTTTGTTTGGAAATTTTGTAGTTACGTACAGTTTGCGCTGGATCTTGTGATTGAGATTTTTTTTTTATTTCGCTTTCGTGTTAGAGTGTAAAATTCGTGTTATTGCTATCCCTAAGCTAGAGTCCGCTTCGCTTATTGTTATTTTGGGGGTGATTTCTTTTTATTGTAGCTTTAATAGTAGTATACAATTGGTATATTTTTTTTGGTAGCTATTTCGAGTCCGAAACATACCGAGTGTTTAATGTTTCGGTTCCTTTAGTAATCAAGTAGATTTTAAAATTATTTTTGATTAAATAGTAGTATTTTACACGTGTTTAATAGTTAACTTTTTGCTGTAGTTTTACCTCTCACGCGATGGCTTCTCTTAAAATGGACATTAATCGACTTAAGAAAGATGAATTAATTTTTGAATTAGCTATACGTGGAGTCACTTGCGATGAAACAAAAACGGTAGATGAGTTACGCACTTGTTTGAGACCTTTGTTAAGGCTTGAAAAATCAGATACGTCTTTGAGTTACCCCGAGTATAATTTAAATATTGATGATGAGTTGAAAACGATTCGTGATAAGTGTTTAGAGTTACAGGGATTATTAGATAAACTTCTTTCTGGTACGCTTAAACAGAGTCCTGAAGTTATTAGAAGTAGATTATACCATGTTCTTCATCGTATTGATCAGATGCCAACTAGTTCGTTAACTTCTGAACAGAGTCAACTACGTTCTGCTTATCTTTCTGATAGTTTGAAGTTATTAGATTTCCTTGATAATTTTATGTCACGTGATGTTGCTGGTGGATATGAATCCGTATTTTCTGAGGCTGCAGCTCAAGGTAATGTGTCTGTTGATAGTATTGTAGATCCGGCTGCCTCTGCGCTTAACTCTACTCGTTCTCCTCCCCCTCCTTCTTCGTCTCAACCTGTTCAAAAATGGAATTTAAAATTTTCTGGTGACCCTAAAGGACTTTCTGTTCACAATTTTCTGGAAAGAGTCCAAGAGCTTAGTATAGCTCGAAATGTTAGCGTACAACAAGTTTTTGAGTCTGCTATTGATCTGTTTGAGGGAAAAGCTCTCCTTTGGTTTCGTTCGAATAAGGATCGTGTTTCTAATTGGGAAGAGTTACGTCGATTATTGATAAGACATTACGAACCTCCAGATTATAAAGAACGACTGTTTGATGAAATTTTGTCTCGCACCCAGGATCCTTCTGAAAGCTTTATCGAATATTTTTCTTGTATGCTTTCAATGTTTCGTCGCTATGGGACAGTAGCAGAAGATGTGCAGTTACGATTAATTACTAGGAATTTAGCCCCTTTCTATATTATGCAACTTCCTGTTGTCAATTCATTGTCTGAGTTAGAGGATGAGTGTCTTAAATTAGAAAAGAAAAAGTATAGAGCCGACAACTATCGTCCACCCGCTAGGAAAAGGAATACCTATGTTGAACCTGATTTTGCTTTTGTGGGAACCTCTAATTCGAGATCTATTTCGAGTAGTATAGAGTTGAATGAAGTTCGTAGTAATGGTGACATCTCTGGTAATTGCTACAATTGTGGTCAACTGGGCCATAGATTCCGAAACTGTTCCGCAGCTCGGAGAATTTTTTGCTTTAAGTGTGGTAAGGTAGGTGTTACTGTTAGGAAATGTCCAACCTGTAACCCTTCGGGAAACGTTCCCGGGAGGCACTAGCTGGTCGACAAGTTCCTTCCCCGAATAGTCCTTCGACCAACCCGATTAGTGACAATAGTGAGACTGTCATTAGGAGAAAAATTTTCCTCGATTTCGTTTTTGCTCAGGTGTCAGGTGATATGCGTCCTTATTTAGAAGTATCCGTGCTAGGTTGTCCTTTAGTTGGTTTATTAGATTCTGGAGCCTCTAGAACATTAGTGGGTAGCCCGGGCTACGAAATTTTGAAGCGGGTAGGTCTAGTACTGAAACCTGTTGAGACTGCATGTACTGTTGCGAATGGTCAGTCATGTGTGAGTATAGGGTATATTTCGACTCCTATATGTTTAATGGATAAGACCCGAATTATCGACATTTTAGTTGTTCCTCAATTACCACATCGGCTCATTTTGGGAATAGATTTTTGGATGTCTATGGACATTGTTCCTGATTTTAGGCAGAGTATTTGGCATTTTTCTGAGTCTGATCCGGTAGTGCAAGCGAATAGTATTCAAAGTAGTTCTGCTTTAAGTCCTTCCCAGAGAGAAGCTCTGGATACATTGGTTGCAAGAAACAAGCAGCTAATGGAAACTTCCAGGGGACTGACTCATCTTGTTGAGCATGAGATTGAGCTTGTACCTGGTACCAAACCGATAAAACAACGATACTACGCTGTCTCTCCGGCTAAACAACAAATTATCGACGAGGAGNTGTGACATTATATACATCATTTGTCATTATTCACACCTACAGAGTGTCTACCTTACGAGGCCATTCCGCTAATTAACCGTAGTATATTCTATTTATTATTCACTAATAAATTGTTTGTTGGGGAATTGCCTGGTTTTATTTCTCGAACAAGGAATATTCTTGAATAACTGTCTCAGCTCAAGCTTTATTTTTTATGTTTATTTAGAGTCATCGTCTCGTCTGGGCAATTGGCTGGCCACCGCCAGGTAAAACGACCCTGAGGAGATCTAGTGAGAGAGAGCTAGTCTATACTAGGTCCTCCGGGCAGGCCTAGGATTTGACTTACCTTTTTTTTGCTACACGCTTTTGCCCAGTGTAGAACCTCCCGCTAGAGGGAGTCGTAGCAAAGGCCATGGTATCCATATGGTTTTGGGGTAGCTTAATCCGAATCCGGTGTCCATTTGACACGATTAGCTCTGGTTTAAGGTCAGTTCAAGGTCAAATGTAGAAAATCAATTATCAACAAACTAAACCTATGTATCTATACGTTTTTGGGGTCGCCAAGTCTGAATCCGGTGTCCGTTTGACGTGATTAGCTCTGGTTTAAGGTCAGTTCAAGCTCAAATGTAGAAAATCAATTATCAACAAACTAAACCTACGTATCTATACGTTTTTGGAGTCGCCGAATCCGGTGTCCGTTTGACTTGGTCAGATCTGGTTTAAGTTCACTTCAAGGTCAATTGTAGAGAATCAATTGCCAACAAAGTAAATCTACATATCTATAAGTTTTGGGGTTGCCGAATACCGAATTTGTAATCCGTTTGACTCAATCAGATCTGGGTTGAGGTCAGTTCTAGGTCAAATGTAGAGAATCAATTGAAAACAAAGTAAACTTATATATACGTAAACGTAAAAATATATAAGTAAACATATCTATACGTTTTGGGGTCGTTGAATCCGATTCTGATGTCCGTTTGAACCGATCAGGTCTATTAAATACTTTCTAATAGAAAAATATCAATCAATATACGAAAGATGCTTATACAAATATTTTGGTTTTAAACTTAAGTGAAAACTTTGATTGGGTTTGAGCAGAGAGAAAGGTTTCACCAAGATATTAAAAAAGGAGAAAATTTGGGTGGCAATGAAACTATCACTGATACTAGTGATGGCAAATATATTCCATATCACGTTGTGAGAAAGACAGGGACAATATCACAAAAAAAATTAAATGATGTTCGAGATTTGGGCCTGGCAGAGAATGGAGCAACGTTCCTAATATCATGGTTAAAAAAAAATACTAAGCAAGCCGGAAAAGTTAAAGCTTTTTACTATCAGTACAGAAACAAGGAATATGTTTCTAACGATATAGAATTCTCCTTAGGTTACTACAATGATATTGTATGAATCGCTTCAAACATAGATGTTATAAACTTAACGAGTAGAGTGGACTGTTCATTGATTCGTCAAAGAGAAGCATGAAAGCTGTTATACTGCAAAATACAAATGTGTATGCAGCCATACTTGTGGCACATTGAAACAAGAATGCGGTAATCTGAGGATAGTCTTACATAGAATCAAATACGAACAACATAAATGGCTCATTTGGATTATTTCCCAGAAAATTTGGTTGACTACATTGAGGAGCAGGGAGAGAGATTCCAACAATATATTATGGAGTGTCGGTACCAAGGTAGATCGGATATAAATATATGTATTAGCCGATTATTGCTGGTCGTTAAAACGAGATTTATCATCAAAGTCGGGAAAACTTAAAAGAAATCCACTTCGCAGATCTTTTGACAGCAAAACAGTTCGACACCACAATCGAGAGTAGTAGTCTCGATACCATAATAGTGGGATATAGTATAGTATATAGTAGTATAGTAGTATATATATAGTAGATGTGATTCATCAAGGCAAAAAACCTTCTCTTGAAAATCTGTTCTCAAGAATTTCAAACGACACGGACTGACTGTGTAAATTAATGTATATAAAGCATTAACGCACACATGGGTTTAAAGCTTACTTAATTAGGCTTATTAATACTAGAATTTTGTCTTATCAAAACAATCAGAGAGTCACGGGCTTAGAGTTACGTTTTCTTTCTTTAATCTTATTCGTGACTTAAATTTTAATACCTACCCATAAATGCTTACTTTGATTTTCAGACCCCGAATTCGGATTCGGCGACCCCAACGTATAGATATATTGGTTTACTTTTGTTTAGCAATTGATTTTTGACCTTGAACTGGCCTTAACCCAGACCTGGTCGGGCCAAACGAACACCAGATTCGGCTTCTGCAACATCAAAAACGTATGGATATGTAGGTTTACTTTGTTGGCAATTGATTCTCTACATTTGACGTTGAACTGGCCTTCACCCAGATGGACATAGGATTTGGATACAGCGACCCCAAAAACAAATAGATATACAGGGTGGTCCGAATTTTATGCAGGAAATTTCGAGGACAGATAGATCTCTTTAAAATAATAGGAGTTTGCCTTATAAACATAGGTCTGGAACGGCCTCGTTTTAGAGATACAGGGTGTTGAAGTTGTTAAAAATATATATTTTTTTGTTTATATCTCAGGAATCTATTAACCGATCTTAATAAAATTTGGTACAAATAATGTACAATAGTAGGCTTTGCATTTCCTAAAATATGAGCTCTAAAGGTTTAACAGGTGGTGTACAACTGGACAGGGGTCACCCCCTCTTTATAAAAAAAACCTACGCCACTGTATTTTTTACAAGTTATTGTAACGGATTTATATTCTAATGCAGTAAATACGTAAAAAAGGTGTCTTGAATTTTTTCCCTAAGGTTCACCATTTTCAAGTTATTCATACAAATACAATCCCCTTGTGGCAGACACTTCTAACCATAATATTACAAGAATATTTATGTTTATGCTTAAAAGTAAGTGCAATTTGTAACAAATTCTTTCCACATCACTTGTGAGGTAGTATTCCTGGTGTGTTTTAGTTTTCCCTGAGATATTATCTTCACAAATAAGAACAATTTAAATTAAAATAATAATAAAAATACATTTACCAAGCAACAACAACTAAACAAGAAACAAAATTAATGTTACGTATTTACAGCAATTGTTTAAAATGTGAACCACCCACATCGATACATTTCTGACATCTTCTATTAATGGAACTAATTGAAGCTAATATCATGTGGTGGTTTTCTTTTAATTCATTACACCCGTCTTCTATTCGCTGCAGTAGTTGTGGTCTAGTATCTATTGGAGTAGAGTAAACTTTTCAGGTAGGTCACCCCAAACATAGAAGTCCAGGGAGTTTTGATCTGGCGATCTGGCTGGCCAAGACACTGGACCCTCTGCACCATTATGGTTGACATTGGCATTTGGTCTTCTACCTATCCATCATCTTACATAATTTTCATTAAGCCATTCTTATATTATTCTTCCAGAATGTGCAGGAACACCATCCATTATTTCCAGCTATTTTAGTTATTTAATGGAACATTCTCTAAAAATTCAAATAGATGGTTTTCTAGAAAGTTTAGAAATGACTGGGAATTTAGACGGGGTAGCAAGAAGAAAGTCCACAAACTATTGCGAATTATTCCAAGCCACACGTTCACAGAAAATTAGTGTTGAAAAGATCTTGTCCGAATTTCATGAGGATTTTCTTCTGACCAAATATGCAGATTGTGAAAATTCACTACCCCTCGCCTTTGGTAAATGTACATTTATTATTATTTTGATTTGATTGAGTTGCTCTTATTTGTAAAGATAGTGGGTTAGGAGTAGATATATGAGGCCGGTTCTGCGCCACACTAAATGACGTCACGAACTCGATGGCCAGTGTCCATCGCTCCTTCAGCGGCTTCTTGTGGGCATTGTCGTTGTGCAAGAGATGCGTGGGTGTTGGCATACAAGAAGTGTCATAGCGGCACGGGGGTGGCTGCCTGAGGATGTTGAGGGCAGGTCGCTAACAAGAAGTGTCATGGCGGCATGGAAGTGACGTCACATGGCCATTAAGCTGCAAGAAGTGTTATGGCGGCATGGAAGTGACGTCACATGGCCATCGGGCCGCAAGAAGTGTCATAGCGGCACGGGGGCGGCTACCTGTGGAGGCTGAGGGCAGGTGATAGATCGCTAACAAGAAGATGGCGGCGGTCTGCAAGGAAGTTGATTGGTCGTTAGCGATAAGATGGCGGCGGCCTACNGGGTCAAGGTCACCTCAATTTAAGACTTATTTTCTACTGGTTTAGACCTGTTTCCTACAGGTTCAGACTTGCTTTCTAGTATAAACTGGAACCTGATATATTATTTCCTTTATAATTGTACTGTTAACAAAAATTCAATTCAAACATAGCATGAGCCTCTTTAGCTCAGTGCTAGAGCACTGGAAACTGGAGATTTGGTTTCAATAAAATAGCTTCAAATACAATTTTGCAAAAAATGCCAGGTGGGGGATTCGAGTCCACGCTCCCGTTAGGGAACCAAGGCTTAAACAAGGCGCCTTAACCACTCGGCCAACCTGACTCGATAGGTATATGGAAAAGAAAGAAAAGATAA
>NW_019416807.1:0-35870 GCF_000390285.2 Anoplophora glabripennis
ATCATCATCATCATCATCATCATCATCATCATCATCATCATTTTAGCCATAAGTGATGCACATTGTAATTGATTTGTTATCAGTACATCAGTTATTTTGACATTCTGTATCATAATAATTTACCAAAAATTTAACAGTGTCAGAACAGGCACAGTCCCTACGTAATATGTATCATGAAAAATCACCTCGGAATATGTGTGACGTTTATGTGAATTTTAAAAAAGGCCACTGGAATATATCGGCCCATTCGGTGACTAGAGAGTAGTAGTTCTTTATTAATTGTGTCGCATACGCCATAATTCATCCTCACAAGAGCCATAAATAGTCAAGCTGCGAATAATACAAAGTGCCGTGAAATACTGTTTGAAGTGGAATAGCATTTAGATTCGCGCCATGGGACCCGATTCAATCTACCTAATGGGATCGGTTATGAATTAATCTGTATTTATAAATTCATCTCTAAATGGTTAGGAAGGGGTGCAGCTAGCAGAGCGTTGCTTTATATATTCATCGGAGTTAAGACGATTATTTCAAATATGGCAGAATTGATTGATGGGGTAAAACTTCGATTTAACAGGATCTCTCGTCATATGATTGGGGGTGTCGTATATACTTGAAGCCCTTTGTCGTTTTAATGAATTAGAAATTAATACCTACGCTATAGCACGAAAAAACTAGTAACTGTATTATACACTTCACGAAATGTAATACTATATAGTCTTTCCGAAGTCAGTTGAACATGCAAAAAAAACGTCTGGTAATAAAATTTAGTTAGTTAAAGTTTCATAGGCACCCCTAAAAAAATTTTCTGCTAAAGGTAAAAAATTATAATAATTTCTATATAATGTGTAGAAAATATCTATTATATGTTCATTTGGCCAACAACATATTTTAATTATTTATGTCCTCAAACAATTTTATTATATTGGTGGTAAATTTCGTTTTGTTCCGTTTGAAAAGGTCTCCAAAATGCCATGTTGTGATAATATTAGTAAACAAAATATCCCTCTTATTTCTCCCTTTCGCAATTGTAATATAAATGATTGATAGAAGGTGCCTATAATAAATTAAAATGATCTGAATCACCCCAAATTCCCCATTGCTGCACTGCACTGCTGGGCAATTTATCAACCACTTGTCATCTGCGGTGATTTATTGCCCAGTAGCCCAATACAACTGTAATCGTTTTCCTTTGCCCGAGCTCGCATTCTTCAGCTGAACGTATGCATTTTTATCGCCTCCACGTTTAGTTCGACCTGACCTGTATATGGTATGGCTAAATAAATGTGGGAACAAGTTTTTCAAATATGTCAATGCCGAACAGCGACCGAACCTGGTACATACTATCAATCTGTTGGTTCTTCAATTGGTATCGGCAAAACTATACTACGAAACTACCATAAGCAATATCAACAATGAAACAATTACTGGATACATGCAAAACTTCCCCAAAACAAAAAATAACCATATACACAGTGAGCCCTAAATGTATATATTTTAGTGACCATATTTCCGTGACATTTTTAACAATTGTGCAGCAAACGACATCGGTTTGTTTCATATTCATCAAATTACGTTTTTTTATATATTTTTTGCACTATTTCATTATACAGGGTATCCCACCGAGAATTACGTCTATTGATAACTAGGAAAGTACTGCTCCGAAAAATTTGAAAATTTGGCAACATGGCAATGTCCTTGGTGCGAACTAAAATATCTACAACTCTCCAGCGTTTCCGATTATACCAGAAGTCGACAGCATCTTCGTTATTTTATATGGGACACCCTGGTTCTATGTGAAATTTGAGGGTCACTTTATTAAATATTCCCTATACCTAGGAGTTATAGAATTTGAGATATTAATATTTAAAGAAAAAAATGGGCAGATGCAAGGGTCCACGGAGATGCTGGTAACTCTTTTCAGGGGCGTTATATCAACATAGGTAACACTACATTTTGGTAGACCAACAAATGAAAACATTTAATACTAGGTGTTTCATTTTTGCCATTACATTTTGATAACTTCAAAAAACTACAATTTTGTTAACTTAAATGGAACATCCTGTATTTTTTTACTCTGTCGTATGCACATTGTAATTTCCTTTCAAGCCATTTAACCATTGTTAGGGCTGCCGAATGCCGTTACTACTTTTAGAGATATTTACAGTTTTCTATTTTTTGGACACTTTTGCTCGTATCAGACCTGTTGTCAAATTGGCCATGACCAGAAACACTCCAAAACATTTAAAATGACTTGACATTTGTCAAGTTAATTCTCAATTTATTGTTATGTCTGTAACAGTTTTTGCTGAAAATTTAAATAAAAATGCCTGAGGATCGTTTAAATTATACTTATGAGAATTGTTTTAATTTGTTTGTTGTTTATGGAAAAATGCAGCAGATTCTCTACATGTTCTTGAAATTACTTTGCCACACGGAACACCCTGTGTATGTATTTTTTTAATTTTTTAGCCTGCAATAAAATTCTTTATTATACAGGGTGTCTCATGGTGACGGCCCATTAGAATTATTTCAGAGACTACTTCGATTTGAATTTTGAAAATTTGAGATACCGGGTTTTCGGACATGCCCTTCTCAACTAAAATAATGGAGTCCACGTACCACTTCCGGTTATACCGGAAGTCGCCATCAACTTGCTTATTTTAAATGGAACAATCTATATATTATTGCAATTTTGGATCCTACGTGTTATTTTAGGTGAACTTTTATGAAGTTTTCCTATTCCTAAAATTAACCGTTTTCGAGATAGGTATTTAATTTTTTTCAAAAAAATGGAGAGAAACAATGACTAGCTCAAACCATGTGTATTTTATAGCAAGAAAGATAAAGCAACAATATTTATAGGGGGGATAGCTAGACCCCTAAGCTTCCCATCCATACTTTCAAAGTGGCTCAATTGCATACAGGATGCTAGAAATTTAATGCCGAGTTTAGTTAACTTCAAACCTTCATAAGTCGATTTTTTTAAATGGAACACTCTGTATGTTTTTCTATATTCTGATACACAATTTTATTTTCTTTCGAACAGTGTCAGGCTTCCCTACTCTTATCTCTTCTAGTTTTTAAGTTATCTACTAATTTTTATGTAATCACCTAAAATCATTTAATTTCCTGTGAAATTTTTAGCAAAACTTCAAAACAAACAACTAAACTGTCACCAGTTATTTATTATTATTTATTCACATTCTTTCTGCGATTATAAGCAGAACATGTACAGTTTTTAATGAGACATATAATGAGAAATTTGCCACCCATGAGCGGAAAAAAGTTAAGAAGAATTTTAGCAAATCAACTAGAGTATGGTCGAATTTGTGCAGAAAGAATTTTAACAAAACCAATATCTTCAAATGAAGATAATGTAATAAATGTGCTAGCCTATTTTAATGTTCATCCAGAATCCTCAACTCGTGCCGCGAGTATGATTTAGGCATTTCACGAGCGTCCATTCACAGGATGCTAAGAACTAATGATATGCATCCATACAAATTTAAGCTACTTTCTGCTCTTCATCTGGGTGACGTTGTGCAACGTGTACAATTTTGTGAAACGATGTTAGTGCGATCCACAATTTTTGCAACATATTATATGGACAGACGAGTCAAAACTTACGAGAGAAGGTATTTTTAATAGACATAATACTCATTTGTAGTCATCTGAAAATCCTCATGTTATCCGGGATAGAAACTTTCAAAATAAATTTAGCGTAAACGTTTTTTGTCTAATTAAAGATAACCAAATTTCTTACCATTTCTACGAAGAAAATACAAATGCCGACAGATATCTCAATATTTTGCAAACGGTTGTGGCAGATTTTCTAGATGATATACCTTTAGACCAACTAAGGAAGTGTTGGCATCAATTAGACGGGGCTCCACCTCACTGTCACAATCAAATCGATCAACAGTTGACTGAAATGTTTGAAGATAGATGGATGAGACGCCTAGGGCCGTGGAATTGGCTAGTGAGGTCTCCCGACCTCACTCCATTTGATTTTTTTGTTTGAGGAGTAATAAAGCAAAAAGTTTATTCTACACCCGAAGCTTCAAAAGAGGATCTAATTGCTCGAATACGAAGAGCGTTCCATGAATTGCCTGCAGCTGAAATAGCAAAAGCGGTGACTGATGGTGTTATCTCTAGAATCCACAAGTGCTTAGCTGTTAATGGGGGTCATATTGAATACTTATGACTTTTTTAAGTCATTTTTTTATCTTAGTGCATTATTATTATCAACATACATAATTAAAATTGTGTATTACTCTGTATGAAGTTGATTTTTTAGAATTATTCTTAACTTTATTTTAATCTTCTGCTTAGAATATAATTGCAACGTCTGTGAATAAATAATAATAAATAACTGGTGACAGTTTAGTTTGTTTGTTTTGAAGTTTTGCTAAAAATTCCACAGCTATCCTCGCAAGAAATTACATGATTTTAGGTGATTACACAAAAAATAGTAGATAATTTAAAAACTAGAAGAGATAGGTATAGATAACTCTGATACCGTTCGAAAGAGAATAAAATTGTATATCAGAATATAGAAAAACATACAGGGTGTTCCATTTAAAAAAATTGACTTATGAAGGTTTGAAGTTAACTAAACTAAATTTCTAGCACCCTGTATGCAATTAAACCACTTTGAAAGTATGGATGGGAAGCTTAGGGGTCTAGCTATCCCTCCTATAAATATTGTTGCTTTATCTTTCTTACTATAAAATACACATGGTTTAAAACTAGTCACTGTTTCTCTCCATTTTTTTTGAAAAAAATTAAATATTTCGAAAACGGTTAATTTTAGGAATAGGGAAACTTCATAAAAGTCAACCTAAAATAACACGTAGAATCCAAAATTGCAGTAATATATAGGGTCCTCTATTTAAAATAAGCAAGTTGATGGCGACTTCCGGTATAACCGGAAGTGGTACGTGGACGCCATTATTTTAGTTGAGAAGAGCATGCCCGATATCCCGGTATCCCAAATTTTCAAAATTCAAATCGAAGTTGTCTCTGGAATAATTCTAATGGGCCGTCACTGTGAGTCACCATGTATAATATTTGCCTAAATATACATATATAAATTTTGATTCTACCGCAGAAATATGAAATTTTAGTATAATTAAAGAATTAGTAACGCCAACAAAATTATGAGTTATTTCGTGTAAAACCAGTGAGATACAAGCTGCTCCCGGATTTTGTAAGCTAACATAATAAAATGTATGTAACAACCCCCCTGTTGGAATTTCACCAGCGGGGTGTATCTTGTTTAATTTAAAAGAAATTAATTTCAAGCAACGACGCTGGACATTTTCAAAGGCGTTACGGTGTTTAATAAAACCAAAATTCCAAGCAAGCGAAGCGTGTTTAAGCCCGGATTTGACGAAAACATTATACAATAGAAATGACGTTTAAGAGCTCCCTGGAAAGGCTTTGAAGGATCTAACGTTTTTTTCAGAACAAAGAAAAAGTTAACAACATGTTTTACGTTTCATAAAATGGACAACTTAAACTAAAATGGATAGAAATATCATTTATCTGAAAGTTGCAACCTTTCGAATACATATTTCCTCAAAATAAACAAAAGCAATGACAATCAGGTAGTAGATAATTCATTTGGCCTTAATTTGGCCTTGATCGGATGTTACAGATATCAAAATTGAAACTATCATATCCCACACAGATAAATGTGAGTGCTATTTTCTGTTGGATGAACATCAGTAAAAGAAATCTATCTCAACAATACTTTGCTCATAAAAGTTAGCAGAAAGTTTACACGCTTTCCAATAAGAAAGCTGATTAGTCTCAACATTGACGAAAAATAAATTAAACCCAGTATACAAGGCGCGAGGAAAAATTCAATATTTTAAATGTCAGTAAAAAAAAACGATTATTTACATATTTATTATTATCTACATAATTTATAAATACAATAAATATAATTTAATGGATATTTTGGTGTAAATGAAAAATATATGAGAAATAGTCACAAAAATATCTTTGTACTGTTAATACGAAGTAAAATAATATATTGTATGTATCGTTTAATAAATCGAAGATTACATCTAAGTCACCTAATTAATATCTATATGTATAGGGCTGTCACAGAGAACCGCAATTCAATGGCGTCCAAGCGGGTCAACCGAGACATGCATGAGCCGTTGCTTCAGAATACTTTCCATGTACTTTCCAAATATACTGTTGTCTTTTTTATCGTGCGGATGTTGCGTACCTAACTAATTCCTATCCGTTGCTGTTTATGGTGGTGTATTATAGACAATTTAATTTGTTGTTTTTTAAATAAATAATGCGTAAGCCTATGTCCTGCGGCTCAGTTGTGACAGCTTTATTAATATATAAAGAACCCAAATCTGAAATCATAATATAATAGACAAACGTTTTATAGCCTTGACCAATATTTTCATATAACATGATTTTATTCAATTGTATTGTTTGTTTATATTTATTATATTTATGATATTTATGTTGGCTTTGTAGTTGCCTTCTTTTGACTAATCTTATACAATATGTAACGTATTTGTTCGAAGAAATAAAGATTATTACGAGTAGGATTAAGTAGCCAGTTTTCAACAAAGCAAATCCATCAGACGTAAACTTTGAACTGATGTCGATTTTAACCAATTTTGACCATACCAAAAATTTTTTGTAAAGCGCCCGCCGATCTGTCGATTCCTTCCTTGTTTACTTATCTACTTACTTACTTACTTGCTTGCTTGCTTGAGTGCTTACCTGCTTGCTTGCTTGCTTATTCATCTATTCACATATTAATTTACTCATTTATTCACTTATTCGCTTATTTAGCTTATTCCTTATTCACCTATTCATTTATTCACTTACTCTTTTATTTACTTACTGACTCACAATCAGTGACTTGGTCACTCACTCACTCACTCACTGACTCACTCACTCACGCACACACTCACTCACTCGCTCACTCACTCACTCACCACTCGCCCACTCACACTCGCTCACCGCTCACTCATTTACTCACTACAATTTTTCTAAGAATCCTAAAAATTGCAACTTAAAATTCATTTTAAGTTTCTATTAGCTTCACGAGAAATCTATGATTTAAAAGTAAAATCTTCTAATGAACAAACCATATCTCATTTAACCCCGTATAATATATAAGGAATACATTTTCATACTATTTTCTTAGCATGTATTGTTGATATTTAAATAAAACCAAAAACTTTCGACTCCTTTCCTTAGAAGAAAAAATATAATCATAGGTAATTGAGATACAGAAAGATTGTTGTTTACAATTAAAATATCGTTAAGTTTATTAAAATTTATTTGAAATCAGCAAAAATGTCACTTGTGTGGTATTGCTTCTAACCCCTTCAGATGTAGTTTTATAATTTATATTGCACAGCGAATTCAAGCTTAAAACGAGGATCGCTTACAATAATTCTTTTCACTATACTAAAACATGTCACTCTGCTAACAATCCCTCTACTTTCCTGATCCATCACAAACATTACCCTCTGCTCATGAGCATATATCCCTGCAGTATTTATTTTATTTTACGAGTGTAGCCTACCCTCATACCTAATATTTGATCAAATAGGGCAGAAAAAGTGCCATAATGCTTTCGAACTACAACAGATGTGCCCTGAAAATTTATATGTTCACGTGATTAGAATAGAGGTGAAGTTTTGTAACAAAGACTAGTTAAAAAAAAAAAAATTTTAGCATACAGGAAAAAAATAAATTGCAGTTTGACCTGATGCCGTGTTAATCTTTCTTGTCTCAGCTTATTATTTCTTAAAGATATCTTTATTCCTTTTAAAGTTGAAAACTGTGTTTAATCTCAAAAACACTAGGGACATTTGAAAATTTGAGCTACCTAGCAAAATTCTGAATTTTTTATGAAAAATAAAATTATTGCCATAAAAATTTTGCATTTTGCTAAAAGATAAGGGGCACAGACCCAAAAATTGCGGAGTTTCTATGCCACTACTTTTCCCATTTTGCCTGAATTTGAAACTTCTAACATCGTACATAGTTAAATATCACATTTTCAGAAAAGTCATTGTCGTAGAAATTTCACCAAAGGTTTTTTCACATTTTCATTAATACATTTTATTGGAATTGTATAGCATATTTTTTCGTATCTTAATCCTAACAAAAAAATAATGCGCGAAGAGAAAAATTAAAAATGTTTGTCATTTCATGTCCATTCCATCTAAAATTTCTGCCCTACTTGTAGGTACTAACCCACATACGATAAGTGTAAAAAATATGTATTTCCTCGCAATGAAAACTGATCTGTTTCGACAGTTCTATGAGAAATTATAAACTTATATTAATAAGTCGCATGATTAGTTCTTGTAAAAAGTCCAGTGCGTTGGAAAATAAATGTTCTGCACGTTTATTTTCAATAAGTTTTAATAATTCTGTGAAATATGTTATATTCAGACCCATGGGTAACTGAAAACCATTCATCATTCGAACGAATTTAATATATTAAATGTATTTTATATCTAGTATTTACGATACTACATACAACTACTCAAAGCCATTAACGATTCAAAAAAAACTGAAGCAACTGAACATTCTTTGTGTAACCGATACAAATGATAAGTGCACACAATATTAAAGCCGTAAATTTAATAAAAATCTTTTCTATAATGATTTACTGTTTATAAACCGACTGGGTAGAAATTAGAAGAATTATTAATGATACAAAGTCAAATGCCTTGACAGAGTACAGTTTATCACTCCCAAAATGGTACTCAAGCGCAAAGCCTCTTAAGCATTGACCTACATTTTTTGCCGTTAAAATAGGGTCATCTTCGCAGTTTAGGTTTTTTTATTTATCACTGAATTTGTTATTAAATGTACAGGGTTTTCAGGACTAATTTTAAAATTTAAATTTGGACGGTTAAACCAAAAAAAAATCCTGAGATACCCTGCATGTCTCTTAAAATATGAAAAATATTTTATATTTTCTAAACTATCTCTCATGGGCTATATAAATATGCTAACTAGCTATTCTGGAAATTAATATGTATGGATAAGGACCTCAGAAAGTTCGACATTTTTTAAGAAAAATGTATTTCTCATTTTATTTAATATTATTACTTCTCCTTAAGTTTCATTACTATTACCAAGCGAAACAATAAATCGAAAATAACTGGAACAACTCGCAACAATATGCAAAATATCTACGCCAATGATTTATTAAATTTTTTTATTTAAAATCGTATTTCTAAGTATGTAGGTATTAGGTAGTTCCTGATTGGTTTTAGATTCCTTGAAATAATGATAATAAAACAAGCAGTTTTTTTAAATGTCATTTGTTATAACCAATGATTGAATTTGCAGATATCTAGCGGTGTCAAATTTCTAAAATTCTTTTAATATGATTACGTATCTGGTTAACGTACATGTATTAGAATTCAGCAGATTATTATATGGTATGAACCATTAGCCCAGTTTTTTCACTGTACGACAAATACCTTCAAAGATAAATTTAAAAAATGTTGTTTTTCTCAAATTTTCGTAATCCGGAATAAAAGATATAAATTGATTATTTCCATAACGTTTTCTCCTCTATTTTGCAGTTTAAAAAGAAGCTTTATTTATGTATTCCCGCCTCTTCCACGTTCAACTGTTTACACGTGTCGACGTCATCGAATTTTTTTTAATAGAAATTCTTGTAGAACATGAAGTAGATCAGAACGGCTATTATGCCACCATCAGATAAAAAGAAAAATGATAATCATTGGAACAAAATTAGCTACCTATTAAAGTTCCTAATAATAGATTATATTGTTGTGTAGAATATACGTGAATAAGTGAATTTTTAAGTCATTGTGACAAATTGATGGGAAAAACACGAAATACAAACAAGTGCAAAAGCAGTAATTCCCAAACAGAA
Organism: Anoplophora glabripennis; assembly: GCF_000390285.2. NCBI lineage: Eukaryota > Metazoa > Arthropoda > Insecta > Coleoptera > Cerambycidae > Anoplophora > Anoplophora glabripennis. The sequence continues at coordinate 9,920 of NW_019416807.1, forward strand.
TAGATTTAGTGTCAAATTTAATTAATATTTTCGGTCAACCACGAGAAAATATATAACTAAACTATTATAATGTTATATAAGAAAATAAATATCTGCCCTTGTAGTTGAAATAGTTTCAAACACTCTTTCAAGGTGGACAACCGGCATGAAAATATAATTTCTTTTAGAACTGCACACATTTTTAGTCTAAAATCTACACATTAATTTATAGATGTTTACAATTATATGTAAAATTTAAATTTTGGCATGTGATTAAGAACATATTGTGACGTCACTTAGTGCGACCGAGAGCAGAAAACATTGTTGCGGCGACTGATTGGCGTTTTCGTTTTTGAATTCTGAATTATGTACTTAGTTCAGAATACAGTTTAATGCATACAGTTCTGTCGATAATGAATTAGTTTTATAGTTCTTGTTTTCAGAACAAAACAAAGCTTTTGTTCGCGCCGTTATTTTTGGCGTTAAACGTGGTCTCGATAATCTGGCAGCCTCGTGAAGGTGGGCCCTGTCCATCGACCACAAGCATGGCCGGTGTAGGCGCTTTGCGGGACCTCCTCCTGCCCTGGCTGGCCCCCGCCGGTAGAGGGCGCTCTTCGTGTCTTGAGTTTTCTTTCTTCGCCGGCTTGTCTAGCCTCCCGGGGGGTAGTCGTCGTGAGGAATGGGTTTTCGGAAATAGCTTGTAGCTACTGGACAGGTGAAGCTTTTGTTATATAACAGATATGCACTTCTTATTTGTGGAAGGGCGAAATGGGCGGTGACTATTAGACGCCTTCATTATAGCCATCTTTCTCTATCGCACGGATTTCTATGACTTACTTTATCGCTCTCACGTAACGGCCGATGAACCATGGGGACTTTCTGACCCTGTATGTGGTCTGCCTAGAAGTTCAACTGATTGTTCTATAAGCTGTGCTTTTACATTGTATTTGTATGTATTTAATCAAGCAACCCACATTACACCGTAGCTTCTTAATTTTTAACTATCGTGTCATACATATCTTAAAACCAATATTCAAAAACCGTGGTGTAGGCCAAAGTTATTGCATATTTTCTCAGTGTAAGATATTTCTGGTTAGAAAAAAAGAGCTTCAGATTTTTTTATATTTTTACATCAGAAAAATATTAGGTATCTTTTATTTAAATTGAATAAATACTATTTAAAATTATCATGCCACTTTTTTTTATCAAAATCGTCCCCAAGAGTCATAAAGAACAGTTGGCAACCTTAATTTTTAGAAGTTTACAATAAAATACTTATTTACAAAATTTTTACTAAACTATTCTTAAAGTAAGCAATAGACATAAAATTAAACTTATTGATTCACTTTAATATTCTTCAATCTTCATATACAAGACTTAGGTATTCTGATTGTAATAAATTGATGAAATCTGAAATATATATTTGCTGTAACAAAAATGTTACATAAAAGTATAAAAATTGTCTTCATAACTGAAAACTTTTTAGTCCACGTCTTCCGGTCTAACAGGGTGTGTAAGTGGTATCACAGATCTTTGATTAATATCTCGGGAACATGCCTTTCTCATATCTAAAAAAAATATGTATTATATTGTGAAAGAAATAATTATAAAAAGGAGTAAGTATATATATATATATATATAACTGAAGCAACTGAACATNAGATTTTTTGAAGCTGTGTCCAACAAAAAAAAGTTTACTCAAATCGGCCGAACGGTAGACGAGTTACAGACTTGTTCCACTTTTAAGCGAGACACCCGTTATATATATATATATATATATATATATGTATTTAATAATATACAGGTTATTATAAAAAAAGTAAGTCAAGCCATTAACCACAGATTCTTTGTACAAAAATAATAACTTTTCTTATGCCATTTTTCATATATGTTTCTTTTTTTAGATACAGGGTGTCAAAATTACAATTATCAAATATTTTTATTAATAACTGTTGCTTTTTAAGACATTCAAGTGTAATTTTACTTTTACTTTTTATCTTATGTTCACATTTTTTTATGTAATTTTAATAAAAAAAATTGAAGCGTGCACAGAGGAAGGGGGATGGCAGTACCCATTGACCACACTGCTCTTCTGCATATTTCTATGGTCCAAATATATAGTTTATTTTTCTTTTATTTTTCTCTAGTAACATTTTAATTTAGAATTTAGTTTACTTTAGGAGACATCTCTCATTTTTTTTTAAACTATGAACTAAGTAAGCTTGTAAACACATTTTTACCAAATAAATTTCATTCGGATTTTTTTTTAACAATTATGAAAACAAATTCCAGAAGGTTTAAAACTACAAATTTTCCCGAGTATTGGATTCTCTCTTATTGAAAAAGTCCAAACATACATTTGAGGAAGTGGTAGATATATCGATAATTGAATTTATAATAGTGAAACCAGATTCCCTAAATTGAGAGAAAGTTTAACCAAAATTCTTAGATAGACATTTCAAAACACACTATTTTTTTAAGAATGCCAAGCATAAATGTAGCACTAACAAAAAATCCATATCATTATAAGAAGTTGTAATATCTCAAAAGCCAAGCCCTACATCAAAATTTATAAGGATGAAAAAAAAAAAAAAAATTGAAAGTAAAACAATCTTTTAAACTTTAACGGTAAAGGCCACATTTCACTGAGGCTGGTCTCGCCAAGCTAGTGCAGCCTGGCGGATCCAACCTAGTTTGAAACTTAGTGCAATAAATGAGTATACAGTCACACTGACTGGTTCCCTCTTGAGTCAGGCACGACAAGCACTGTTTGTACTAATTTACATTTTAAAGTGGCTCTAGCTGTGCGGGTACTTACGCCAACAGAATGTTGTCTATTAGTATCACGTAATTGTCCACGTTGGCTGTACAGTCTAAAGCCGCTTTACAGTCCGCAATTCTTTCTGCAATGACTTGCAGCAAGACTTTTCACTTGCAATACCTTTCAAACCGATGCACACCACACTAGCCCGTTTATCAAGACAACTTTGGCAATACGCTGCTGCTCAGTGCGCATGCCTACGTGCAGAGACTTGCAGCTTGCAGAAAGAATTGCAGACTGTAAAGCGGCTTTTAGGTACCAGTCGATATTCATGGCATTATTTTAAGTCCAGTGTGAGGTTACTTTATTTTCACTATGGAAGAAGACAACTCAGAAATATTTGTAGAAAATAATACATATAAGAAAAACTTTATTATTTTTCTCTAAAGAATGTGTGGTTAACATCTTCACCTACTTTTTTTTATACTAGACTGTGTATTTTTAATATATTTAAATATATTTTGCTAGAATTAATTCTCCATTATTTAACTTCAGAAAAGAGAAATTTATGCAAATCAATCTGTCTTTTGTAGTACTGTAAATTATACACACTAGTTACCATATTTTTGTAACATAAAATTACTCACCATATGCATCTTCATCGGGATCGCCAGAGTAATATTCCAGAACGGTCCGATATACTATATAGCCTAAGTTCTTATACATATTAATAGCAACCTTATTACTAACTCTAACAAACAGATCCACAAAATATGCTCGCTTTCTAAAAAAAAATAAAATTATCTTATTCCTGCTTTCCTGCAAAATTTTTAAATTTAGTAAGACCAACAATATAATTGTTTTCTTTATTTCGTAGCAAATTACGAAGTTTCATTAATTTCAAACTTAACTTCATAGATCTCTAATGAGCAAAACTGCAACAACCTATAACCCTTAATTGCCGACACATACTGAAGGGATAATTTTGAATAGCCTTTTTATAAAGATCTATGACATTCTTCTATAAAATTTTTAAGTATATGAAGTAGGCAAATACTTTTCTGAAATGTCCTCTAAGAAACTCATAAGTGTTGCAGCCAATCCCAATCTCCGGAAATCCGGTGATACAGTCAATGCTGTAACGTGACCATGCCAATTTTCACCTATACCTTCTGCTTTTCCCATAACTAGAAATCAATCATTAGGCAAATAAAAATAGGCATTTCACTTACATACTGTATCCCATGATTTCTCCACTTGGGGACTCCGCTACTTGAAAATACTCTGGCCAATGTGCTAAATACTGCATGTAAAAAGATATTCCATAAGTTTCTGTTAGGGGATCAAGATTTCTGAAACAAAAAGTACATCTGTATTTAAGATAATCTACCTATTTTAATAATTACACGTTATTGAATTTATACATATCATCACAAGTAAAAGGTCTTAATGTTGTCATATTGGGATTTGTTTTAATATTTTGTTTATTTTTCCGGACTGAAAATAACCTAAAAATAGAACTTTAACAGAATTTTGACAGATGACTAACATGGACTAAGATAACAGAATGAGAACTTCTTCTTCTTCAGAACATGGTACAATCGCATAAATATAGGCTGTGTTCAGCGAATGGTCGGACCGGTCAAAGTCGTTCAGCGGACAAATATTTCGTTGGTCAGACCAATTAGATGATAGGGAATATTAGGCAGGTTTTAACAGAGTTACTAAAGGCTAAAGGCCGTTAAGCCAATTGTTTGACTAAGGGCCGGTTTTTCGATCTCTGGTTAACTAATTGTTACTTTCTGTAATGGAGATTTCATAGATTAGTAAAGAAAAAAAATTAAACATGAATTTATAAATTTATCATTTGTTTCAAGTAAGCCAAAATTTGTAGAGCGTCTCAACCACAAACCACCTAGACTGGCCGTATCTAATTCCAATGCACGGGTACCAGTGAATGCAAAATCCGGGGAAGTGGAGTGTGGAAGGCAATCTGATCGCGCGCATCTTTAAGCAGATCCGCATTAAGTAATATTTTTATTACATATTAAATATTATATTGCATAACAAATATTAAATTTGACGTTTGTAATTCAGAAAATAGTATATTTTAGTGTCATATTAAATAAAACTACAAAATAATTTAAATATATTTATTATCCTCTAAATAATATTAATTTATTTAATATTTGTCTTTTCGTAGATTTTACCGAATTAAATAATTTGACTTCATGATTAATTCGTACATCGATATACTTTTCACATTCAGCCCTTACAGGTTCTATTAAATGATTACAATTGTTAAGCAAATTATCAAATTGATGTTCATGCAAATTTTCAAATATGTTCACATTCAGAAAGAATTTTAATACATGATACACGATTTTATTTTTCTGTAGCCTAAGTGTCCTGCTTTCATCATTATTTAAAAATTTTATTAATTTTTATGTTTCTCAGCATATTACTACGACATCTCGATGGATACGTCAAACAACCATGATCTTTAATAAAAATTAATTTACTGTAAGAATACTGAATTTTTTAATTGAAAAAAATATTTAATTAATTTCGATCACTTTTATTTATACAATGTTTTACAATACACTTGCCCATGATAAAACGTCTAATTATCGAAATCACAGCGATGCGTACACGTCAAATGCTAGGACACGACTGAGCGCTGGGCTCCAAATCAGGCTCCAAAGTGTTTTCACCAAAGTCGCTCTATAAGCCAGTCTAGGTGGTCTGTGGTCTCAACCTCTCAACGTCTCGAGCACAGATACGAAAGAACAGACTTTTTTTCGCGAGTGAAGTCGTATGTTGTAGTATGTGTAGTACTATGAGTGAATGAAGAAATTTAAACTACCATATGACAACTGAGGTCAAAAGAGATAGAAATAGTATCTACTATAGTGACTTTATACAAGTATAGAACCACTGTAGTAACTACAAGTCAGATATTCACCAATATCCATCGCGAAAAAAGCCTAATATAATGACTAATGAGGGTGACCACAGACTATATACTTAGAAGTCTATAGGGGTAACTTTTTTCAGCATCTCTGCGGCTACATAAAAATGCGCCTAGGTACTTTGGTTTCTTGGCGCCAATTTAACTTTTCTAATATACGAGTAATCTAGAAATTTAACCTAACCAAAAAAACCTCAAATCTAATGGATTTCTGTTGTTTATATTTTGTGTAAGAAATAAGGAAAATGGAAACTAATAACGCTAGCGGATCATCAAAAACTGTAGAAATTAATTCATTGGAATCTTTAAATAGTTTTTTAAAGCAAGAAGACAACTCACAAAATGTGTTTTATATATCAAATATTCCTGATGTATGTAAAGAATTTCCATGTATATTAGGAATAGACGAAGCTGGCAGGGGTCCTGTTTTAGGTATTATCTTACTAAAGAACTAATAATATTGTACATAAATTCTTGTCAATTCTAGGTCCAATGGTATATGGTACAGCATTTTGTCCGATAAATGAACAAATGATTTTAGAAACTTTAGAATGTGCTGATTCAAAAGTATTAACTGAAAAAAAGAGAGATGTTATTTTCTCGAATATATGCCAATCTTCTAAGAAAATAGGTTGGGCAGTAGAAGTTATAGCTCCAAATTATATATGTAATAGTATGTTAAGTAGATCAAAATATTCTTTAAATCAAGTGTCAATGGATTCTGCAGTTGGTCTAATAAAAGCAGCAATAAACTGTGGTGTTAAAATTGAACACATATTTGTAGACACTGTAGGTAAACCAGAGAAATATCAAGAATATTTAAAAGGCATTTTTCCCAAGTATAACATAACAGTAGCAAAAAAGGCTGATTCGACTTATCCAATAGTATCTGCGGCTAGTATTTGTGCTAAAGTTACCAGGGATCATGCTTTACAAGTGTGGAATTTTCAAGAAGGATTAGATGTTACTTGTAAAGAATTTGGCAGTGGATATCCAGGAGGTAATGTTTATGTAAATTTATGTTTGTAACAATTTATCACTATACTCCACGGTCGTAATTATAGAGTGACTAAGACATAATATAAAAACACTATTATAATAATTATATAATAATTATATACGTACTACGTACTACTGACTGTTTATAAGCAAGTACGCTGTTTATTAGCAATTTAGTTTCAACCCACAAATAAAAAATGGGAAATTTCTAGAACAAGAAAATTTAGTCTTTGTATATCACAATACGTACTTAAAAAAAATTAAAGATAAAAATTGAAATAAAAATTATCAAAAACTTATGATAATAAAGAAACTTAAAGTAGTACTTAAAAATCTTAAATTTTAGGGGTGTACTCTAGATGGGGAAACCTAAGAGCGCACGTAATTTCAACTCACCCCTTCCACCCTAGGGGGTGAGGGGTGGTTTTTTTGGGACTTACCCTTATTTTGCGATTTTCGGATTCTACGTGTAAAACTACCCCCGGAAATGCATTATTGGCGAATTAGCAAAAAAAACCAAAATCCACCTCGTATGGACTTTGTCGTTTTTTTGATGACTATAGTTATTGGGTACCTGGGCAAATCTCCGTCAAAAATGAATATACAAATTTGAAATTTGAGGTCTCGGGGAGACCTAAGAGCGAACATAATTTCAACTCGCCTCTTCCACCCTAGCAGGTGCGGAGGGGGTGAGGGGTGGTTTTTAGACGAACCCGCAAGAACGCGTGTCCGAGGGTAGTTTTACGTGTAGAATCCGAAAATCGCAAAATAAATAGTGTACGTCTAAAAAAACCACCCCTTACCCCCTCCGCACCCCCTAGGGTGGAAGGGGTGAGTTGAAATTACGTGCGCTCTTAGGTCTCCCCATCTAGAGTACACCCCTAAAATTTCAGATTTTTATATTCATTTTTGACGGAGATATGCCAGGTACCCAAGAGCTATAGTCCAACCAAACACTATTACTATAATGCGTATAAAATATAAAATGATTTTTATACGGTTCAATATTATTTATCTTTGTGCCGCTCGATACGCACATCGATAGAATCTATAATCGTCTAGAGACCGAGTTACACTGAACGTCGATTTATATTCTATCTCTGTCTTTTGTACTTGGTAGGGAATAGAGAAATGCTTTTTTAGTGCGGGTGTAAACGGACTTGATTTAACCCATCCTGAGAAACGTCATAGCATAAGCGCAGACGAGGGGTCTAATTCCATGGCTATAATTAATTTATAAATTAAAAAAACACAATTGGGACGTTTTAAAATGCTGCAATAATTAAAATGGATCAAAGTGCCTGTTACCGCAAACCGTAAAAAAATATTAGATGTTATGTTTTATTATCTTTTTTCATTATTTTCTATATCTTGTTGCCTTTTACGCAGACACGCCAATGAATTTTCGTTCCCGGCACGCTTCATCCCCCTTACTAGTCCAAAAGCTAGCGATAAATCACTCTATAATTTCGACCGCGGAGTATAGTTTTAAAGTTATATTCAATTTGTTCAACTGTAATGATGAGCTTATTTTAAAGTACCTATATAGAAATCAGCTTGTTCTCTAAATAAAATCAAAATCTATCAAAAGTTTTCAGACATATTTTAGAAATTGTATTTTTTTTTTGTAATTTTCAGTGCCCCATATTTCTAAAACGAAGCTCTTTACGACCTACATTTATATGAAAATTTTTGATTAGCACTGTATAATAAATGGATATTTGCAAAATTTTTTCTCTAAAAGCTCGAAATATTGACAATTTTTTTTTTATGAAATAACGTTTGATTATATCATGTTCAATTCAATTACTCAACTTTGATATTTTGAAATACCTCTTTGTAGACCAAGTGACTAAAAAATTTTTGGTGGATTACTGCGATCCAGTTTTTGGCTTCCCACAACTAGTGAGGTTTAGCTGGTCTACGGCAGTTAATGCGCTTGAAGAGACAGCTTATCATGTAGAATGGGAAGACGTTGAGGAAAAGTCTTCACCTGCTAGCACTTCAATATCTTCATTCTTCAAGATGACTTCTAGTAAACCTGTTATGAAAAAACAGCATGAATTTTTTACTCAACGATTTCTTAGTAGAAAAGTGGAATTTTAATTATTAGTTAGAGTTAAGTTTTATCATGTGAACTATAAATATTTTTCCCAATAAAAATGTTTTAATTTTTCTGTCAGTGTTAATAGTTTCATTTGATCATGGATACAATGTGGTGACTGAAATAATCTGCAACTAATCTTGACATTCTTACATATATATTAAGAACTTATCAAAAAAAAAAAAAAATTGTATGGACAGGGGACGTACAAATACAATTTTGTATAAAAAAAAAGTCAAAAAGGCAGTTCGAAAATGATTTAAAAATACACTTCTGCACGGCACTGGAAACTGGCAACTGTAAAAACTGATACTGCGCAAAGCAAAGCATGTAAAACATGAACGGACAAAAAATTGAAAGAATTTCTTTCCTAAAGAAAGAAATAAAATTTTAGAACACCTATTTTATATCGGCAAATTCAACTACTTTTATCGCTATTATTATTAATTAATAAAATTATTTGTGGTTTTATTTACTAAAATAATTTGATATAGGTACCTGACGTTACAACAACTATTCAAAATTTTGTCCACTGACTTGTAAACACAAATGTTGTCTTGCTTCACCATAACATACATACTTCAGCATAACAAATACTAAACTTCACCATAACACAAATAATGTTGCCTTGCTTCACCATAGATTAAAGCGATATCCATCAACTCCGAGTTGCTACACATAAGCCGTTTTTGACACTTGAAATAGTAATGTAAACACTATCGCAAAAAAATAATAAAATCGGATTTCAGTATTTGGAATCGCCTGGGGCCACGTGGAAAGACAGCACACAACGCGAATGACGCTAGGGACTACAGTAGTCCAGTTATGTACTGGTTTTAAATACTACAACTTCAATAATCCTTTTTCTCGGAAATTAAGGATTTTACAAAAAATTTTTTTTACTATATTGACTCCATTTTCCATGACGCATCTATTCCAAAAATTTTTTGTATAAGTTGTGAATCAGCCTGTATACTTAAAACCTGCTTGCAATAAAATTATACAATATCATTTAACGAAACACTATATTTTCGCATGTATTATACTAATATAAAATAAACTTTAGTGCCTTTAGTTTTACAATTATTATAAATACTTTAAAAAATTAGTATAAATATAAATCTAGACTATTTAACTATTTACGTAAATTTAATTTTGCATACTGTGCACCAAAGCAAACAAGCTCATTCGAGGTTGCTTTTAACGCTGTTTGCGTTTGTTTCATGCGTAGACACCTTTACGTTATCACTTGTGCCGTGTCCTTCAAAAGCTTTCTCTTCTTCATTTGACATTTTTATGCAAGTGGTTTTGGCATTAGACTCGGGACTCGTTTTGAAGAGTAAAAATTTGATATTTTACTTGCAATCTACCAGTTTTTCTGGTAATTTTGTGGATTATTCTATATGAAACAAGTTAGTGATAGCCTATAGTTTGATTTGGTCACTTGAAAATGATTGATGTCAGTGCTCCGAATTACCCACAAGATGAGGTTAGTAAATTTTTATTTTTCTGTTTTTAGCTATAGAACTCTTAATTAATACAATCTGCAAAAAGTGTCTGAGAATTATAAATTCGGATATATTTATTAAAATTCGCAAAGTTGCCCTAATTGTCAAGTATATATAACACTGGCGGGTTAGTTGCAAAAACCTAACCTTATTTTCTATGAAATTTGTATTATCCTTAGGAGAATTCTTTTAAATAGTGGTTCTTTCACTAAATTTAATAATTTTCTTGTAAATTAATAATTGTAATATAATAAGATAGTGGATTTCTGATTATTTTTTACCATTACATTATTAAATAAAAAAAAACATACTTAGCTGAAGTAGTCAGGTAATTCTTTGTAGGTAGGTACATACACATGTATGATTGTTGTTACATCCATTCTTAGTTCCTAGTACAAAATAAATCTAGCTAATAAGCCTCAGTAGAAGTAATATTTGTCGGCATATAACTAATATTTAATAAATTTCTTATGTTTGTGTTGCAGATAAAGTCCTTTAGATTTATTTGTAAATAGAAATATTATTTCTTGTTTAACAAATATAATGGCATACTATACTGCAGTAGGTAGTTATACACATAATCCTTTTTTTTAAGGCTAACGGAGTCACTGACATGAACACTGTTTACCAACAAGTGTCAGTCTATGCACCGGATATTGCCTGTGAATTTATTTCTCACAGAATTATGCAAGAAATCATCCCTGGCGTATATCTAGGATCATTTATGGCTGCTCAGAAACACTGCCTCTTGGAGAATGGGATCAGATATATAGTTTGTGTACGACAAGATGTAGAGGCACATTTTATCAAGCCTCAAATTAGTGACCCAAATTTTACTTATCTTACACTGAACATAGCAGATAATGCTACCGAAAATATTATAAGATTTTTTCCGAAAGTGCGACAATTTATAGACGAAGCTCTTTCCAACAATTGCAAAGTGCTTGTCCATGGGAACAATGGCAATTCTAGAAGTGCCACTTTGGTTTTGGCATATATTATGGAAAAGTTTGGTTTAAGTAGCAGGTAAGGCGACAGGTTGCTATATTAAGTGAAATTGTCAGATTGAGATATATCATGGGGATTCAGAAATCGTTTTTACATATAAGTTAAAATTAGAAAAATTTCACCATTAGGGGATTATTTTCTATTTTGTGTTGTCATCAGAGGCCAAAGTAAAAAGAATGCTTCTTCATGGTAACTTTTCCTCTAGATTTTACAGAATTTTTTATTTTTTTAAGGGGCACCATCAAGCTAATATTACACATACATAGAGGGTGTATATAAAATGTTTGACCAAACTTTAATAACAGATTTTACATTACAAATTTAGAAAAAAAAATTTTTACAAACATTTAATTTTCGATATTCAGGGAGTTCAAAATCAATGAAAATACATGGAAGTAGTGCAGTGACATGATTACCATGTAAGACACTTTAGATATTTTTTTATTGTAAAAAAGTAGTTTTTATAGATTAGTGAAAAAAAATCGAGTATAAAATTTTGCACCATACACTGCAGCCAGACAGATTGTGGACAAAATATGAAGGTAAATGGAAATCTGTAACAGCTCAAATTTAAATATAAATGCTTTAAATACATACCTGAGTGTATCGTTTCCAAAGTATAAAATAAGCTTCTTAATATTTAGTTTTGAAGAAAAGAAGGAAATTATTTCAAAAGTTAGGCTAACTCCCATAGTTTTCAACGTAACCAAATAAAGTCATTGTCTGGAATTACTGTTCAGTTATTTAAAAAAGGTTTTGATCAAGAAATTTTGTGTACTTTCTTAGAAATGTCAGTTTTGTCATTCAACATTTCTTTTTCGATTTACCATCAACTTCATTTTTGGATAAGACCCTCTCATTCACTTGGAATATATAGGTATTTTAGAAACATGTACAATTCTAAGGTCCTTAATTTTAAAAAATGAAAATTAAACTTTAAAACATCAAAGTAAGGTATTTTAACCATTTTTACAGTTCAGTTAATCCTTACTTAAAAATAATTTAAAAAAAAACTGCTGACGGTGTCTGAGGTGTATCTGACATAATTAAACCGCAGCAAATGACACATCAGTGAACTCTGATATAAAAAAACAATCATAATATCTCAAAAACTAAAAGTTGTATCTGAAATCTGTTTATCATTTCAATTGTTCACAAAATGGCGCAGTTTTTTTCCAGTTGAAACCACCATATATCTAAATGTTTCTGATATCCTTATTCTTTTCGTGGAAATGGCAATTAATTCAGGGTGTATACCTACCAATTGGGAAAACCTGCATATTTTAGGGAATTTCATAGATCTGGAAATGTTGGTTAAATATCAGGTAATTTCCTTAATTTTCATGAAATTTTATAAATTCCAATCGTAATCACTGTTGCAAGGTGCTGCCACATTAAAATAGTTTAAATTCATACAGACCGATTTAAGGAGGTTCGATACCGAAAAAAAAATGGTAAAGTTTTCAAAATCATTGAAACCTGTTAATAAATATGCCAACTGGCTTGAGTAAAAATATCAGAACGATTGCCAATACAGTTTTTTTGAAAAATTATATTAAAAATTATGCTCTTATACACATGCTCTTATGGGAGTTGGGAAAAAACTTTAATCAAACGTGAATATTGCTCTTAAAAATGGTTAGGATGGGGAAAAATAAAATTCTAATTAAAGAATTAAATATTACTAAACATTTTAAAACAATAAAAATATGCACTTACAATGTAATTATTGAGATAATGGAATAAATATATAACACTTTGACAAATTTGAACAAACATCTGATCCAATAAAAGGAAATATGGCAACACTGTACGCTGTATTTAACGCTTCGACTGACGCGCTATATTTGAATAGCTCGATTATAGACTATATAATTATTCTAGTCGAAAACATATGTAGTAGTAATTAATATTAAATAAATTTTTCATGATCTAATGCAATATAATAGCAATTTGAAACAAAAATTGAAAGGATTTCGTTGCAAAACGAACAGTATAGATGTTCTGTCATAATCTTCAATTTGACAAGGCGACATATCACTAGCACCATCATACACTGAGCTTTTTTTCACTTTTTTCTCATCAATCCACATTCTGTCTCATACGCATTTTATATTGCTTTTCAGTATTACTTTTCCTTTGTATATTGGATGTTTATTCATGTTTACGGAATACGCGCAAAGCACAGTTGACAGTAATGACGGTTGACCCAACTTTTACCACCACGCCATGGCAGTGGCAATGATGCCAGATTTTATCCATAATTTTACAAGCTCTTAATGAATAAATATACACTTTTATTCAAATAAAAAGTTAATTGCCGTGCATTAAACACAAAAAATATATGCAAGCTAATATGTGTTGTATAAATTTCATTCGTATATATTATATTTAGTTCGCTCAAATTAGTTTATGTAAGGTTGGTACTACAACGAAACTACCGTGTATAAGCATAGGCTTCCCTCCCGTACCGCCTGCCCCGCAAGAGATGTATCGAACCTCCTTAAGTAAAGATGTTGGCTTTTAAATTAGTCAGAATAATATTTGCCAATCACAATTCTTAATTAACTGCTATATGGGTTTAACTGCTATATGGGTACTGTCGTATGCTTTTTTTTAATGTATTGAGTATACATATAGGGTTAATGTCCAATTTTCCATTTTTTCTTCAAATTTAAGATATTTTTAATTCTACAATTATCAATAGGCTAATTGGTGATGTAGTCTCCGACCTCCCAACATTCAACAAATTTCTCGACACCTCTTCAGTGGGGCAGATCTTCTTAATTCAACTTCCGAATGACCATTTTGATCATATTGGAGATATGTTATTATGCATTGTCATATTGCAAAAAAAAGTCTTATCGCTCGTCAAGTCGTTATAGTTGTTGGACATTAAGTTCTGCATTGACGATTTGATTGTTTGGTAAGAGTTCATAATAGACAACCCTTTCCAATTTTACCAGACACATAACATCTTTCAAGGATGAAGTTCTGGTCTTGTTCGCGGAATTGGTTGTTTTTTGGATTTTAACTATTCTTTCTGCCGTTTCAAGTTCACATACAGACACCATTTTTCATCACCAGTTATAATACAAGAAAACGTTCGTTATGAGCACATGTTATGACAATAGAGCAAACCGGTGTGTTTATTCTTTTTGTTTTTGTTAAAAACGTGAAGTATTTACCAAGTGCCAAGTTTTTAAACTTTTCCCATCAAATGCAGGTGATTTACTACTGTTTTGTGATCACAATCCATCTTGTGATTCTATCCACTTGTTGATTGTCTTGGATTTTCGTAAAAGAGTTGATTCAAATGCTCTTCATCAAATTCAAGTGTGTCCGGAATGATTCATGTCTTTATGGTTGAAATCATTTATAAAACTCGAAAACCATTCATTCATCGTATCGTCACCATATACGGCACAAATTTTCCATGCAGATGTAGCGTTTTCCCCATCTCGATTAAAAACAAAAAGAAGCAAGTGCTGAAAATAATCAATTTTCCCAACTGGAGATTCCATTTTGAATTTGTGAAATTTCACAAAAATTAAATCTTTATGAAGCGACTAAATACACAATAGGTTCTCTTTTGAATTTTCATGTGAATTTTGAAATTTGAAAAAATTGACATTTCTTATTCCCCAACCCATTATAAGTTAGTGATCGTCTAAACGTTTACAATAAATGTATTTTTTATGATTGTAAACTTTAATTTTTGTATTCAGATAATCTATGTTAAAAAAATTCTCCTAATTTTCTTAAACATGCTCTTAAATGTACAACAGGGCCTCGATAATCCGAACACCGAAAATGTATACCCTGTTCGGATTCACGAAGCGTTCGGATTATAGTATGTAGACATTTTGAAAGGGATTTTTCGAAATAAAACAAAAATATTTTACAATATAATGTATTTATTTAAGTATGTACGTTAGATGTATGTTAGATACAATGCTATTAATCACACTTTTTTAAAGAATTCCAGTGCTTTGACGAGTAGTATTTAGCGACATAGAAAATGCTTTATCCCTTAATTTACGTAACAGCATTTTTTCCGGAATAGAAATGTCGACTTCATCTGCCCATTCCAAACAAAAAACGCACTGCATGGCACTGGCAAGACAGAAACTGTGAGAAACGGCGGTTGCACAGGGGTAAGGGGGGTCGTTCGGATTATAGAAGCGTTCGGACTAGCTGGGGTACGGATTATCAAGGCCCTGCTGTATCATATTTTTCCAAATTGACAAAAGCAATATCTATTAAAAAATAGTAGTTCATAAAGTGCAGCATCTTGCTCGGGTAGTAGGAAATTTGAGTAAATTCAGAAGAAAATTTTCATTTTGTGTTCCCAAAAATAATGTTTGCACAGTATAATTTTTTCGTGACCTTGCATTCGCCGATATTCTCTAGCACACATCAAAAACATTCTCTCCTTTACAACACTAGTTTGTTCCATGTGGTATTGCAACAAGTTTTTTTTCTAAAGTCTATGAAAATGTTGCCATTTGATGCAAATTTTGTGATGACCACTAAATATTCATACGAGAGATTCTGACAAAGAATTTAGGAAATGGTAATCTTTGGGAAATAGAAACTGATATAGAGCTTACATTTTCACAATTTGGAAAATTTTTCCAAGGAATTTTTTGCTTGAAGTTTGCTATATTGATTGTGATTATTTTTAATTTATTTTAGTGAAGCGCTAGAATACGTCAAAGAGAAACGTGCTTCAGTGAACCCTAACGAGGGTTTCCGTGCTCAGTTGGTAGAATACGAGCCGATTTACAAAGCCCGTCAGATTCTGGCCAACGGAGAATCGTCCAGCGACTGCAGGCAAAAACGTAAATGCGAACAGTTGACGGAAACGGTGGATTATAATGTTATCCAGAGGCCTCCCAGTCCGGATTTGGACAACAATAATCAGGAGTGTCCACAATCAGATGCAGAATTCTCCAACCATTTGTACAGGTTATGGCTGTTAAAGCGAAGTTAGGAAATTTAACGTTAAAAGGTATATTGGATTTGTTTATATAGTTGTAAGGAATGAAAATTATTGAATATGTAAGTATTTATATAGAACATGATGGTATGTAAAGATGCTGTACTAATTCCTAGATACTTTTCTACAAGCCGGTTTTGAGAAAGCATTATTGAAAGTCATGATTAAAATTGAGAGAATACGATAAGTTGAGGTATGTTAAATATGAATTAAGAGGGAACATCCGGGTATACAGCGGAAAGAATAGGTGAATCTTAACACTCGGTTCGATTTTATCCAGGTTTGTTTTATTTGAAAGTATGTTGACAAGTTTCTTTATAAATATGTCTCGACTGGAAACGGTGCTGTAATGGCCAGCATAAAAAATGTCGCTTGCTCGCACAGTGTGTGGTTCCCAAGATTACATGCAGTTAGTTGGTTGAATTGAAACAAAAATTTCAAAAAGATTGCCCTTCGCAATGTAGGATTAAAAAAAAGCAATGGAGGTCGACTGAAATTTGCATTCGTTTTTCAACCTTAATTTCCAATCTGGCTTTATAAAAAAAATAAATTAAATGAAAAAAGAAACCTATGATCCGAAGTAGAAAATATTGTGTAAAATTTTGAAAGCAATCCTTCGAGCCAGTTTCCAAATATTTTTGGAACTGTTCTTGAGCAGTATGTTTCGAGATAATCACGTTTGATGTTTGGCAGAGAATTGATGCGCTTGGGAACTTGATCACATGACAACGTTTTACGTTTTTACAGTTCTTGGAATATCAAGAAAACGTTTATACACGATATTCTTCATATTCCAAATTTGTAGAATATTTTTTTTGGAAAATTGACTTGTAAAAAACAATAATTTACTTAATATACTGGGTGTTCCATTTTAATTTGATACATATAAATATCTCGTCAGAGAAGCCGCCAATCAAAAAATGACCTAAAGGAAAATTTGTTCAGTTCACTGCAGGAAACCAGATGCTTACCTAGGATTTGACCTTGACCTCACCTTGCAGATCAACAGAAGGTCAACTTCGAAATTTTAAATGGGATCCCCTATTTTTAACCTTGAAAATGGATTCAACAGAAAATTTTACATCCGGATGTGATCACAACTTTGAAAGGTCAAGGTCGAGGTTACAACGGGTTTAAATGATTGGTCATCCTTGAAGCAATCTCGGAATAAGTTGTTGACCTCCAGAGTCAATGGGATTTACATCAAGGTACTCAATCACGACCTTCGATTCGTCCTTGACCTCCACTTTGTCAAGGTCATTTGAAGATCGACTATAAAAATGGACCTTCACCTCTACAAATGTTGCGAAAGATGTTCTGGATTGAATTTGAAGGTTCACTTTGTTTTCTTTTCTGCCAGGCCGTGTATTTCTTAGATCAGATCTTGGGAAAACGGCAAATTTGTATCCAAGTATGCTGCAAAGTAAGGGATCAAATAAAAAGTTCATTTGAAGATCTGGTGAAGATTTAAATCCAGAATACTAACGTAATTTCAACATAATTCAATGGCTCACAAATAGTAGTGTGATATTTTTATTTTTTTAAATTTTTCACCGTCAGTCAGTTTTACTTTGTAACGTACTCAGATATCTCTTTTTTCAATTCTCAAACTAAGTTATACCTTCGTTGAGTAACAAGATATTTTTATCAGTCTTCCCTCACTCGTTCGTAGCATTATTTTTTCCTACAATTGTTACAGTCGACCTTCAAATGACCTTGACAAAGTGAAGGTCAAGGATGAATCCAGGGTCGCGATTGAGTACCTTGATGTAAATCCCATCGATTCTGGAGGTCAACATCTTATTCCGAGGCTGCTGCAAGGGTGACGAATCATTTAAACTCGTTGTAACCTGACCTTGACCTCAAGGTCAAAGTTATGATCACATCAGGATGTAAAATTTTCTGCTGAGTCAATTTCCAAGGTTAAAAATAGAGGATCCCATTTAAAATTCCAAAGTTGACCTTCAAGGCGAGGTCAAGGTCAAATCCTAGGTAAGCAGCTGGTTTCCCCCAGTGAACTGAACAATTTTTACTTTAGGCCATTTTTCGATTGGTGGCTTCTCTGATGAGATATTTACGAGTATCAATTAAAATGGGACACCCGGTATATTAAGTACATTGAGTAAAGTTTTTGTTTTTACTTGGCTGTTAATCTGCAACTCCCAGACCATATAGTAGACCCTCCGCAGCACTGGCAGTGATCCGTGCCTGTCTTCGTTCAATCCTCCCTTCACAGGTCATGTTGTGAGTTTCTACTTTGGCGGTATGCATGCGTTCTGCATCTTCGATGTCCCAATGTTGATCAGCGTTTGTTCCCACATTAAAATCTAATGCATTCCGGTAAATTGCCCATAACTCGCAATTACTGAAATTTCTAAATGAAATTTGCACACAATATTCGTAAGATGAGCGGTAAAAAAAATTTGAAGAAAACATTTTCTTTTATTTGTATATTTCCCCTTAAACCTTAAAATTGACTAAATTGGGGATTTTCATTGTTATTATTTATTTATTATTATTTTTTTACTCGGAACTATTGAAATTGAAACTGTGTTCTTACAGGAATGTTATCCATTTCATTTTCCTTTTCAATAGAAACTTTCTTTTCTTTATAAAACACTCATTTGTGTCATTTTTGAAGCTTTGTTCATCATTAAAGTTCTCTTTTAACTATTATTTTCTACCCATTAAATTAAAATAAAGCTAAAAGTTTTCTATGACTTAAAGCTAATGTTGTATGAATTATTTGTGATTCCTTTTTTTATTATTAATTTAACCAAGCATTTCCACTTATGTGGAAATTTCAATTTTCCTAGTTATCTTAAAATCCAAGATTTTCTATAAGAAATTATTAGAAAAATCTTATAGCTCTAGATAAGTAAAATGCAGTATTAAAATATTGTCATTTATTTCTGGGACACTCTGTATAATGTCGCGAAGAGTATGGTTCTGTTAGAAGATATTTTTCCAATTTTTGGTCTCCCAAGATTTCTCTTCATTCCTTGTTCACCTGATTAAATGTCAACATCAACAGTAAATCTGAAAAGATTTAATCTTGAGTAAAAAAGAAATGACGATATGCAAATTGCAAAAAAAAAGTTACAGGCTATTTTTTTTAATGATATTTGAAAAAGTATTTTCCAAATAAAATCAACTGAGCCCATTTGATCGAGTGGTATTCGAATCTATAAGAAACAAACTAACATTGATTTTTATATGTAATTTTTTTTTAAACGTAGTTTACAAATGTAAAAAAAATCGAAAAGGGCTGTTCGAAAATGATTTAAAAATACACTTCTGCACGGCACTGGAAACTTTGAACTTCATCAATAGTTGGTTCAAAAATTTCTAACGTTTCTTTAGAACAAATTTAAAAGTTCCACAATAATTATATTGATTTAGAATTATCTGTAAATTCCGAATTGGTGAGTGTTAAGAATTGGACAACCAGAAACATTTTAAGTTTGTTGGCGGTACTGGAAAGCTCATGTTTTCTTATTGGGACATTTTTTTGTTTTATATAATCTAATATCTCACTATTTTCAGATTTTCTGAACATGACTGCAATTTTACAGTGATGCAATTATATCCACCCCTCTTGATAACTTATAAATTTAAATTTAGGAAAATATGTATCTACCTGTTTGTTTTAAAAAAAATCAGTAAACCCAGGGGTGTCCAAACATTGCGAGCAGAGGCCTAAATAAAATTTTCTGGTGGACCAAACCTAAAATTTTCCTATTTGTAACATGTGGTTGTTCCATTATGCCATCGGCATAAGTAAAAAAAAAGTTTAATTATTTTTTTTAATAGATTTAAAAGGTGCATGTTTTATAATTATAATTTCCTAAAAATTGCAAATCCTATGTCTATGACTTATATATCACCACATTCTTTTACATCTCTCAAAGTGTCCTCAGTATTTCCATAATATTATTGTCTTCAATATTTTTTTATGATCGACTATTTTTTTCTTGCGTTCATTTATTTTTCTCAGTTAAAAAAAAAGAATAGACAATTTATAATTTTACATACATTAGGGTGGCCCAAAAAAACAAATATTTTTTTTCGTGTGTTGTGAAAATATGTTAGTTTGTCATGTTTTAAGAGCCCCCTCAAAAAATCTGCTCAAAAAAAATTTTTTTAGAGGTCGCTCAAGATTTTTAAATATTTCCAAATTCGTCAAAATTTGAATTTTTATTTCAATTTTTTGTCTCGTTATTTTATCATTTTCTAGGTTGAAAAAAATCTCGATTCTGGAAATTTCAAATCGATATTTTAATTTCTTAAGGTCACTCATAATTATTTTAACTTTAAAAGTAGTGTACCTAAAATGTTTTTGAGCGACCTTTAAAAATAAATATCAATGAACTAATAATTTTTTTTATTGAATTTGATGAACAAAAGAATAGAAATAAATCACGAGACAATTAAAAAATTTCTCAAGGCAAAATTTACTACCGCACTATGAAATATTAATAATTTCATAATTCTTTAAAATTTAAATGTCTTGATTTATTTCTATTCTTTTGTTCATCAAATCCAATAAAAAAAATTATTAATTCGTTGATAATTTATTTTTTAGATGTCGCTCGAAAACAGGTACACTACTTTGAAAGTTAAAATAATTATGAGTGACCTTTAGAAATTAAAATATAGATTTGAAATTTTCAGAATCGCGATTTTTTTCAACCTACAAAATGATAAAATAACGAGAAAAAAAAATTTTAAAAAAATTAAATTTTTGACGATTTTGGAATTTTTTAAAAATCTTGAGCGACCTCTAATAAAATTTTTTTTGAGCTGATTTTTTGAGGGGATTCTTAAAACATGATAAACTAACATATTTTCACAAGAGGCACAAACAAAAATTTTCGTTTTTTTTGGGCCACCCTAATGTACATCAATGATCCTGCAAAATTAATTTTAAAAAAAAATGTAGTCAAGTGGCACGTTATTTGAAAGACATTTTCTTTGTGTGTTCAATTTTTTGATATTATCGATTCTTGAGGAAATCAATTTTCTCCATGTTCTCCAGCAGAAACTTAAACACCAAGAAACAAACTACAATCATAATTCATGGTCTTTCAAAAAAAAAATCAACATGCTAGCTATTTCGATATTTTCAGTTATTGAGAAGTAATTTCCCATATTTGGGTGAGCCAGTATATTTATGGGCCACATGGAGCACGCCTGCCGCAGTTTGGCCACTCCTAGGCTAGATATATTACTTCCAAATTAAAAAACAAATGATGTATCTCAAAAAATATTTTTATTTATTGTTTTTAAGTAATCGCTTGTAAGTATTAAGGATTATTCTATAAACTTGTACAGTTGCAATTTAATCGCGGATTGTAAATTTGTATCGATTTATTTTAAATGTTGGTTAGTTTTAAGGAAAAATTTGTACATATGTCGTGCCTACTGTAAGAATAGATACTTCTGTGTAAAAATACTATTTTTATACTTTTGTAAAAATGTTTTTTCTGTGAATTAGACTAAGTTTTTCTAGACTGTTGTTGTTCTTTTTGTCCTTGCAATATGAAGAACCAAAGTTTTCAGTCAAGGCAATATTACGAAAACCCTTAAAATTTGGTTTATGTTACCTAAGCAGGTAGGTATTCGAATTAAATATCAGTTCATCATATCAGACAACATACTAAGAGATATTTCGTGACAAAATTGATTCTACAAGGTGTGTCACTTAACATTTTCACTGGTGTTTCCTTAGAAGCGAGTAGACAGTTTTTTAATCAGCACTAGCCATAGGCGGAAGACAGTAAAAGTTTAAATTTGCAAAATGACGACAGTAACAAAATTGGTTTACACATTCCAGTTTAACCGAAGGTGAATTAAATTCTTGGATTTTAAAAAAGACGCTCTGCAAATTATCTTTTTAAAAGTAATGCAATTCATTTCACCTTATGTACAGATTTTTAAAAGGTGTAAAAAGTAAATTGATTATTTGGAAATACGACGCATCCATTAAAAAATTTTGTGACATCTGTTAGATTTCTTTGGTGGAAAATAGTATCCTTGTACTCCTAAAGACATTTAGTTTTATCTTTGCTAGATTGTTATCTTTAATATTCCAACAGTCTTTAAAACAAGGTCAATTTCTAGATTGATGAAAATCGAGTTATATCGGGTGTCCCCAAATTCATGCAAGATTTGAATTTTGCGCCATTTGTGCGATAAAGTGTTGCCAACGAAAAAAAATACAGCTGACAGTTCAGGGTTATTAAAATTGGAGCACTAGACGAAAAAAACGACGCGTTTTCATTGTTGAGAAATATTTTAAGAATAATGAAGGTTTAGTAGCTACAGTTCGCAATTTTCGTACACAATATGGTCGGAATAGTGATTTAACTTTATCAACTGTGAAGGGATTAATTGAAAATTTCAGGGAAACTGGATCAATTAGTGATCTTTAACACTCTGGCCGTCCTTGAACAAGTCGTTTAACACAAAACATCGAAGCAGTTCGTGAGAGTCCAGGAATATCAGTTCTCAGTTCGGCACCGTTGTCAGGAATTGGACATTTCGGATATGCTCTACACTCTACAGATTATGGAACAAGTGGATGTTGGTTTTCAGTGATGAGGCTCATTTTCATCTTCATGAGTTCGTTAATCGAATTGTGCATCCACGAGTGATTGCTGAGAAACAAATGCATCCAAAACGTGTTACTCTTTGGTGCGAATTTAGACTATTCTTGCTTGGAAAATGATGCTGGTCAGGCAGTAACTGTTATTGGTGCGCTATCGCCACATGATAATTTAGTTTTTTGTGCCTAAATTGCAAGATACGGATGTATAGACGACACACATGGTTTCAACAAGACGGTGCTACATGCCGTATTGCCCGAGAAACAATTCAATTACTAAGTCATTTCCTGGTCGTGTCATTTTTCGTTTCGATCATCAGAATTATTGCCTACCCGGATTATGCGATTTAACGCTATGAGACTATTTCTTTGGGGTATTTTGAAGTTTAATGTTTATGAATAAGCCCATGGCCACCCACGCCTTCAAGGGGAAATTGAGCGCTGTGTTAATGAAAAACCACATGAATTTTTGCCCTAAAAGAATCCTAATGGTACTTATCTATTTGTGTACCGCCTGTATAACAGGAAAAGTTCGCTAAAATCATTCAATAAATAAATATGATACGAGGGACGCTAGACCGTTAGCAGATTAGTTAATTTTTTATCGAGTTTTTTAATATTGGTTGGAAAAGTATTTGAATAAAACGTTTAATGTACAATGCATTAACAATGTTTGTTTTATTGTAGAACTATGGAATAATAAATTTTTAACAATCATTGTGGGTTGAAAATGTGAAATATCTGACATCGACAAACGCCCTCAGTATTGATGAAAAATAACAATACACGCACATGAAACATTAAGTACATGTGCATGTATAGTTTTAATAGTAACAAAAACAGTGACTCATTATTTCTTCCATAAAAAAAATAAGTGAATTCAATAGAAAGCTTTTCCACAACTTCTAATACAAATATTGACAATCTTCTTTTACTGATATTGCAATAATCATTTCTACAGTAGAAATATAGCTGATGTATGTATATAACATCTTGTTATCCCATATTTATCCATATCCCTCAAACCTTTGTTAAAATATAGCAACTTCAGTCCTTTTTGCGTAATCTAGCGCTGGATTTTTCCATAGAATTTAGCCAGTCCTGCAACTCATCAGGAGGCGTAGGACGATACGAGATATGCTTCCCCGTCAACTTCGCCATAATTTCCGGTACATTTAGCCCAATGGTGCCTTGTTTGCTCAAAACTATGGCTCTGATGAAGCCGTCGCTTAAGGTGATGAATTGCTGTTCTATGTAAAGGGTTTTTTCCTCCCAGTACACGATCTGAAAGTAGGCAGTTTAATAAGTCATAGAAGGAAAAACTTAACATTATTAGATATACCTTTGTAGTTACTTTATAGGTGTTGAACAGTGGAATGGTTCTTCTGTAACGGATGTTGGACGCAGTTTGTAGCACGTGACCCTTGGCTTTGGTAATTTCGTCGTAAAGGCCTGTTCGTTCATAGAAATGAAACCTAGCAAAGTCCAAATCTCTCACGTACCTGGCGTTGTTCATGTGTTTGAAGAATATG
Source organism: Anoplophora glabripennis (assembly GCF_000390285.2). Classification (NCBI taxonomy): domain Eukaryota; kingdom Metazoa; phylum Arthropoda; class Insecta; order Coleoptera; family Cerambycidae; genus Anoplophora; species Anoplophora glabripennis. The sequence continues at coordinate 34,391 of NW_019416807.1, forward strand.
TCCAGATCTTGTGAGGTACAAACGCCTTAAAGGAGACAAAAGGTCGATTGGTGTGAAAAAAACTACACAGGTTGAATATTTAAACATCTTAAAGTTAATATCTCGATTTTCATTATGGTTTAGAAGTTAGGAGATGATGAAGTTGTAAGAAAATAAAACTATCTATGGTAATAGCTCAGAAATGAACTAATATTAGATCTTTCCTTAGTTTTTGGCAGTGGTGGCTGCTGCGGTGGGAGCTATAGGTCGCCGCCTCCCCTAAGAATTTTCATGGTAAAAAAATTTAGCTTGCAATTTAGTTTACAATGTTATCTCTACATAATTAAATAGATGAGCCTTAAGAAACTCATTAAAAAGGAATTGTTAAATTTGAAAGGTGCAGTCTCAACATCGGTAAAGTGTTTACAACGGTGGTCATGGTTACCGTCGCGCAGCATTGAAAGACGGAGTAGGAGTAGCGCATATTTGCTATGCAATTCATTTTCTTACCCACTAAACATTTTTCAGTTTCTGACATGTTTCAGAAACGTTTCCATTTTTCTTGAAACGTTTCATACAAAATCCATGCAACGTTTTGGTAACGTTCTAGAAGCCCAAGATGTCCTCCCCAAAATACGTTTCCAATGAAACGTTTCAAAAAATTGGTTTCAGTAACATTCTTTTTATGTTCCATTTATGCCCTCGATATTTTTGTTTTACGTTTCAGTATATTTTCAGAAATGTTTGAGTAACATAATAATTTTTTACCATATTGTTCTCATAATGCTCTCAACTTTAGATCATTTTCATTTCAAAAGCGTTTTTGAAATAGTATAAATAGTGTATTTTTTTAAATATCTCTAATACTCCTTTGTGATATTTTTATTTGTATTGTGAATGACTTAATTCGAACTAAAAAAAGTTACATTGTATATTAAAAAAAATAAATATGCTCTTCTAGTTTGGGGATGCGGCAACTTTTACTAAGAATTTCTTTCTTTTTGAGAAGCCACTGAAAAAAGTTTCTAATATGGATTACGAATTTTGCCATTCATCGTACAAATAAAACAATATCAGAAGCATTAAAAAAAAGCTACACATTTTATATTGTTCAAATAATACGCTTCTGAAATGAAAATTTTCTAACGTTGAGACCATCATGAATACGGTAACAATGACGAACTGATAATTAGAAAAAAGTTAGTTATGATTATGAATCTTGAAATGGTAATAACATTACTGAAAAATAATATAAAGTTATAATTTCTTCTACGCATGGTCAATATTACATATATCCTTTTAATAATAATAAATTATACAGCAGAAATAAGGATACAAAATGATATCTTGACAAAGTAAATATCTGTAGGTATACCTAAACCCTTTTATTTAAGCATGCCTATACACATAAACAAATATAAACATTTGTACAAAATATAAAATAAATGACGTCTGTTTCACTTGATTCATCCATATTTCAAATAGTTCTCACTGACTAAGT
>NW_019416807.1:36417-89092 GCF_000390285.2 Anoplophora glabripennis
TTTTTTTTCATATTTAGATTGGAATTTTATATTTTTTTTATCATACTGACTTCTAATTTTTGTTGCGTGCTACTGACTGTTTATAAGCAAGTACGCTGTTTATTAGCAATTTAGTTTTATCAACCCAGAAATAAAAAATGGGAAATTTCTAGAACAAGAAAATTTAGTCTTTGTATATCACAATACGTACTAAAAAAAAATTAAAGATAAAAATTGAAATAAAAATTATCAAAAACTTATGATAATAAAGAAACTTAAAGTAGTACTTAAAAATCTGAAATTTTAGGGGTGTACTATAGATGGGGAGACCTAAGAGCGCATGTAATTTCAACTCGCCCCTTCCACCCTAGGGTGGGGTGAAGGTTTTTTTTTAGACGTACCCTATTTTGCAATTTTCGGATTCTACGAGTAAAACTACCCCTGGAAACGCGTTCTTGGGGATACGTCTAAAAGACCACCCCTCACCCCCTCTGCACCTACTAGGGTGGAAAGGGTGAGTTGAAATCACGTTCGCTCTTAGGTCTCCCCACTTATAGTACACCCCTAAAATTTCAGATTTCTATATTTATTTTTGACGGAGATGTGCCCAAGAAAAATGCCCATCAAAAAAACGACAAAGTCCATACGAGGGTGGTGGTTTGGTTTTTGTGCGAATTCGGCAAGAACGCGCTTTCGGGGGTAGTTTTACGCATAGAATCCGAAACTCGCAAAATGAGTAGGGTACATCTAAAAAAACCACCCCTCACCCCCTAGGGTGGAAGGGGTGACTTGAAATTACGTGCGCTCTTAGTTCTTCCCATCTATAGTACACCCCTAAAATTTCAAATTTTTATATTCATTTTTGTCCGAGATATGCCAGGTACCCAAGAGCTACTACAGTCCAACTCAAGCCTACCACACCACAAGTTTTTAGTTTTAAAATGTAAGGTTAAGTTTGAAATTTGGCTTTATTGATGAAATGGCGGGAAAATTGATATATATCAGCTATTAACATATATATAATAGCTGATATGTATCAAAAATTGATATATATCAATTTGTTATATATTTTCACTCACATCACTACCGCAAACCTAACCTAACATAATACGAATTGAAATGACACATGGGAAACAAATAAACTCGGGCTGTTACGCGCAGTCTACGCAAGTCACGAACATACATTTTTTCTAGACTTGTGTTATAAATATGCTACCACATTTTTTTTCTAATTATGTCTATATAAACAAAGGCAAATGAACTAACGCTTGAGAAGGATTGGGGATTGAGAGCAAAATTTAACTAATGCCGATTGTTCCATAAGATAAGCAAAAATAGCAAAGGGTTGTTCGTCTGTTATGTTTCCGAGATCGAAAGTTTTCAAGTGCTATACATTTCTGTAATGAAACAGAAACGTTTCCAGTTAATGTTTCAAATGTTTAGTAAAACATCTCATTTGCAACGTTTCATTTACGTTTCGTGTTTAGTGGGTAATAAACATAATTTGTTTAGGTATGGTGTAAAATTTGAATTCCTTACATATTGCTTCTTGTTTTTTTTTTAATTGTAGAAGTTTAAATTGATTGTAGCACTTGCAATTGCTATCTACTGAAAAATCAATAGTGTGGAAAATACCAAACTAATGAAAAAGTAATTGAAAAGTTTATTTCGGACAAAAGCAGAACAGAATGGACTATCATTATAAAAAATATTGTGGAGTATATTTTCCCTACCCAATTATATGTATTTGATTTTTTTTCAATATCTTATTGTAAAACTTCCCACCCTTGTAATTTTCCAGGTTAAAAAAGAGGGTCTCATTTAAAATTTTGAATTTGATCTTCAAACGACCTTGAAGTTAAGGTCAAGGTCATATCAAGATAGCCCCCTTTTCACCTTACACTTTGCATGAAACATTTTTTTTAAAAGTGATCCGAACAAGGTACTTTGTTGTCTCAAGATTATTGTTTTTTATAGTCAAAATATGGGTTAAATCAAAAAAATAATAAGAACCAAGTATTTTATTCGTTTTTCAATCCAAATCCGTGGCAAAAATTGATGTTTCCATTAAAAAATCAACCTCCGGTTTAAAAACACCACTTCCGGTCTAGACCGGAAGTCGTAATGTGAACCTTTCAATGGCCTCCTCGGTGCCCTACAATTTTTGTCTGAAACACTTTTTTGGAAATAATCGAGTCCAACAGAGATATTATTTTGTCTCAAGATAAATGCCCCATCTGGTATATAAAAGTAGTGACATCAGTTTTCTAGACAAACCGGTAGATATAGTGAATAATAATTTTAATTCAATATGTTTTGTAATTAGATGTAGTGAACAATACAATAATGACTATATGCAAAATAATGTTGACATATTCAGTCATACATTATTAATATGGTGTTCTAAACACCTACCTATTTGGAAAGCAAGTCCCTCTAAATACTGGTACATAATACCAAAATTATCTAGGTTGAAAAAATGGATTAATAAGGTATCAACAACGCGTCAAGAATTCTACATTGCTTTTGCAACAAATATTACCTATTAAAGTACATTGATTACTAATAGTAGGTATAATAGAAAAAAAAGTATATATCTAACGGGTAATTGCAAATGTTCGTGGCAACATATAAATTACTTATAAGTACAGATAATAAAAAATTGTGATCGTCACATTCTATAAACATGCAAACATTCTTAAAAAATATATTTGGCAAATAAAATGTAGGTAACAGAAATTTTGTTTTGTGTTTAAATAATAAAACGGTAAACCGGGTGCCGTTACGAAAATTAAATTTTCTATCCTTTATTTTTCTGTTATTCTTAAAAATAAACAAGAATGAGACATTTTCTAAATGCTATCTTACAAATGAAATTGAATTCACTTTTAATATATGATTGTCATCCAAGAAAATGAGAGACCGGTTTACAGTTACGGAAGATTTTAACATAGCGAATACTGCTTACCATAAATTTCTGTGGACTCGTCGACTTTTTTCTTCTTATCAAAAAGTTTTCCTAATACAATTGTGAAAATAATTCTCAGGAAATAATTTACATCGAAAAGGATATATAGGAGTGCTACTACTGTCGCAAATACAGAGTAACACAGCAAGCAAGAACTGTCTGCGACCATTGTAACGAACGGACTTGCTGTAAAGTAATGGAAATAAACGATAAAGTCCCGTTCCACTTTCGCAGACAGTGAACAGAGTGGGTTTAGCCCATACCAAGCACAGTCATAATATGTACAAATCTATCCAATATCAATCTGCATTGGATAAATTCCATTTCAAACGATAACACTGAATAAATGTTATACAGGGTTATTCACGGTAAGTGGCCAGTTAAACATTTCAGAGAAACCAAAAATAATATGACTGAAATTTTGTTTACGGGGGTTATCAGATACGCTTTCTTCGATGAGAATAATGCCATCAACTTGGCACTTCCGGTTATACCGGAAGTTGCTGTCAACTTCGATAATTTAAATGGGACATCAATTATTGCATTATCGGAATAAAAAAATACGTCATAAATGTTAAAACTTGCCTAAGCTAAATTTAATCGTTCGAGATAATCCACATTTTATTAAAATGTTGTCAGATGTAAGCGTTTCGAAAATTATACTAAGTATCCCTTTTTACGTTATATTTTGAAAAGCTAGAACCGGCAAAACGTTTAAATGCAAATGAAGTACCCTGTATTTTTTGCTCTATATTATAGAAAATCAAATTCTCATTTCACCGATATAGGCATTGTTATAGTTTCGATTTTCTCATATATTTACGGTTTTCTTACATTCTCAATAATATTATGGTGAAAATATCATCAGATGCACCTTGAAAGACAAATATTGGTATTTCATTCAATATTCTATCAAGTATTTGATCGACAAGAAAAATGCAATATAAACATTCTAATAAAGATGTGCATCTTGAATTTATTTTAATTTATATCAATGGGACATTCGCCACGAATCAGAATTATTGGCTGCATTTCTATGAAATATCCGAGACAATCGAAACTGTAACCTCTACAAATCCTCTATCGGTGAAAAGATATTTTCTATAATATGGTGCAGAAAAATACAGGGTTTTCATTTGAATTTAAAAAGTTTTAAGTTTTCCAAATCTAACATAAAAAATGGTTTACTTGGTATAATCTTGTTCTGGTAATTTTGGTAGGGGGATATAAGGAATTTTCGAAACGCTTGCATCTGTCAAAATTTCAATAAAATATCGATTATTTCGAAAATGGTTTGATTTAGGTACAGGGGAGCTTTAACATTTTTGACCTATTTTTAATTTATCTTGTCGAAAATGCATACATAGGGTGTTCCATTTAAAATAACGAAGTTGACAAGTGCTTCCCTTGATGAAATTTTCATTGAAGAGTATATCTGATAACCCCCGTAAACAAAATTTTAAAGTCACATGTGCACGTGGCAGACTTGTCCTACGGAAAAAATGTATACAACTATTATTGTGAAATATTTAGTAAATTTCAAGACAATTGTTTTCCAATTTCCAGTTTTTAAATAAATAAAATAAGAAGTATCGATTTTGTAGTACGAACATAGTGTTGTGCTTAAATTTTAGCTCGAATTTTAGATTTTATGAATCTCTTAAAACAGGAACTTGACTTTTAACCAAATTATGTATTTGAAAAATATGTAATTAAATAAAGTATCCAAAAATTCACGTCGTCCAAATAATCATACGTATTAAAAATAATTTAGGTACTTACCAAAAAGCAAAATGCAGCAATTTTTAAACGCACAAGTACAAAACCACCATTTTCCATGCACGCACGACACCTTCGAATCCAATTTTCGCGTACTCGCTGGAAAACACCTCAAGAAAAGGAAACAGTGGTACGCAAAAAACACTCCGACACGGTCGAATCCATACCAACTGAATTGCGTATTGGTAGTTGCTGGACACCTTAGTACCTCGTGTTAATAAACCGCCACGCCGTTGTCAAATTGCTCTATATGAATTTTATAGAATTTTAAATTTATTACAACGCTAATTATTTTTTAGAATTAAGCATAAAGAAGTTAAAAAAAGACAAACATTGTATTTTATGGTATTCTATGCACGCAGTTATGTCAATATTTCTTAATTAATCGAACTTTTGTTCATCAAGTTGAAGATTTTGATAATTTTTCTCTCGGAGATGGTTGAGTTTAGGACCCATGTCATATTTTTTTTGTTTATTTTAATGTATTCTATCGTCTGTTAAAATTAAGGCATCAAACTTGTAACACCCTGTATAACATATGTAAGGGAGAAAACATTACTTGATTGATTCTCTTGGCACAATACCAAATTAAATAAAAATAACGTTTCTTTTATTTGATTAAAAAATCAGGACCCGACACATAATTGATAGATTCATAATTTTTGAAGTACTGAACTGTTAAAAAAAAGAAATGCAATAATCAAAATACAACAAAAAATATTGATCCACCTTAGGCATAGATTCTTAAAATACTTAAAATTTTATGTAAATTATATTTCAATGTTAAGATTACATATTTAAAATTCTATTAATAATAAAAACCCTTAGATAACATGGCCCATTTCGAGAATTAATTGAAATAAACCTTTTTTAATAGTAATACCAGCAATTATTAAAAACGGAGATTGAATTTTCAAACTTAATAATGCCCAAATTTTAGATTATTAGCTTACCTTATTTTTTTAGAATCTTTGCCACTGAAATTAGAGAAACTTTTATATTGATTAATAGTGGAAAATGCACATTCATTAGAAAACATAACAAACATAACCATTTCCATTTAAAATTATGTCTCCTACCCATAAACAAAAATCTAGTCTTTTCGCTTCATCTCCCTCTTCCTATGTTTGATTAAAGTGTGGTTTGAACGGAAATATTTAATTTTTTTCTTAATCTTTGAATATTATTTTTTTTCACAACTTCTAACTGTTTAGCTCGATTTCTAAAGGACATCTCTGGAGTTTCTCTAACAGACTAGAACTAAAACTGGCAGCATCGTATGGTCATATTTCTTCAAATTTAATTTTCGATAACGTGACTCATTCATTTTTCAAGCAAAAACTTTCAACAAGAATGCCTTTTTTTCGTATCTTGCAAAATAAGCTATGCTCTTACGCAAAATAACATTTTTGTGTTTTTGACCCACCCTGGACAACAAAATTGAAGTTCGTCAGGGTGATTCGTATTTTCTGAACAAGCAATTACTTTTATCAAGAATGCCTTTTTCGTATCTTTCACTTTTTGGTCCATTTGTCCTCTTGTAAACTCAATCCGCGGACATACTGTATATGACATTTGACAAATGTTTTGTACCTCATCATATATTATGTTACGGTACTGTGCTATAAAAAAGATAAGTACAATACTCCACTAAGTGCCTATGAGGTGTTATTGTTGGAAGGGGAATGATTTTCATGAATTGTGTAGAACACCTTGACCTCACGCCGAACATTATACATCCTCAATCTACGATGCATTTAGCCCATGAAATGCGACTGTTTTTTTTCTTAACACATTCGTATATATGTATATGATATTGCTAAGCAATTATACGCAATAACTAGACTAGACTTTATATTCATTTTAAGTATTTAAAACTGTGATAAGTCATGCGCAATAGTCCAAAAATTTTACCATGTGGATACCTACCTAATTATTCTGCACATGATATTTGAAAGCATACTGCGGTATACTTTTTGAGATAATTGCAGTTTTTTCAATATCTTAGTACTAAACAGCAAGGCCATAGTTTGTTTAAGTTGACAGGTAAGCCATTCTTATGCTTGCTGTTTTAAACCCAGATAAAAAATGGTTTCGATGATTTAGCCAATATGCAATATTGCATTTGGGTCAAACTGAAGGAAATGTTTACAACCAAAAAGAAACTATAAAAATCATATCCCGTCATTTATTTGTAACAAATTGTCAAAACATTCAAAGCCAACTAATTAATTCGCGGACTAATGCTTTTTTACAAAAGTAGATACTGAAAATTGAAATTATTCCGAAACCGACATCTCTTACTAAAAATTTTCAAGGTTTAATTTGTAGATGAAAGTCAGTTGTTTCGGAAAAAAATCCAACTCCTGTATCTACGCCACTGATTATTTTATTCTTGCATGTACTTAACAGTACACTTGCAAGTTCAAATTTTTGCATATATAATGAAAATGTAAATTTACAGAACACATCTATATTTCTATTCGAAAGTTGTATAAAATAATTGTTGGTAATTTAGGTCCCAATAAAATAATGTTTTGTTAATTTCCAAAATAGACTTAGAAACAAACTTTATTATTTTTGAAGAATTAAATATAAAATTCAAATTAACAACGGTCAATTGTTTGCAATTATTAAAAAAAAAATTAATAATAGTATTCCTTAGTTAATGATGCAATAAAATAATCTCTGTTTAACTACTTTAGATTAGTTCTGCTGTTTCATCCTATATCTGTAGAATTGTATTGTACAGATTTATTTTTGCGTGAGGGTTATACAGTGTCCCCCTAAAGTCGTGCACCAATTCATTATTAGGTAAACAAAAGAAATTATTAAAAATTCCCGAAACAGGTCGATTTTTGAATTTAATTTACAATTTTTTCAAATAATAATTTACTATACAGGGTGACCTATGTTCGAGTAATGACGTCATCACATTTTTTTTAAATTTTCGGATTGCCCTAACTGAGCTGATTCCAAAAATATACCAGAAGTTGCTTCTAATTGTTACAGGGAGGACAACAATACCCAAATTATTTACAAATACTAAATTTATTTACAAATAAATAAACGTACAAAAAATTGAATCAAATCACCAGAAACACCTAAATTAAATGTTCAAATTGTTGACCATTTACTGTCACACAATGGGTCAGACAGGAAGTAAATTCTTGCTGCACAACAACTCGGCATGGAAATATTTGAAAAACTTGTTTACCATCAATATAATAAAATTGTTTGAGGACATAAATAATTAAAATATGTTGTTGACCAAATGAACATATAATAGAAGTTTTGTGCACATTTATATACAAATTATTATAATTTTTTACCTTTATCAGAGAACTTTTTTAGGGACGCTTATGAAACTCATTAAATTTTTATTGCCAGGCGTTTTTTTACATGTTCAACTAACAATTAAGTTACCTACAATTTAAGGTATCTAGCCTAATTTTTCACTAATTTGTTAACTGTGAAATAAAGGTCGAATAGGGAAATATCAGTTTTCCAAAATTGCCCATTATTATTGCAAAAAGCGATGGATGTTGATGAAATTTATGGAAAACACGGTCAATCCAATGACCAAAATGTGTGCCAAATGCTTATTCAATTGACCGTGAAATTGATGCTCCAGCAATTTGTTAATTTGTTTGTTTTTTGCAACTAATTGTTTAATTACCTACTAAATGTTAACTTTAAGACCGAATATCATAGATATAGGTTCTAATTGATCCAAAGAAACGTATCGAAGAAGAAAAATGTCAAAAAATTGAAACTAAGGTGCAAAACAGCGTTATAAACAAATTGACTGGCAAAAGTCGCTAGGGAATTCGCTCTTTTTGAATTAAATATGACTTTTTTTCATGGGCGTAGAGCAGAGAGCCCGGTGCCCACCCCAGAAAGAAAGATCTAATATTATCATCTTTGTCATATCGGTAAGTGACTGCGTAACCTTGTTTATGCTTATTTTTAAGGCAATTTAAAAAAAGAGGTCGCCTACGCCTCTTTGTTCCCAATATAACTTTGTTTTATATATAGTTTAAATTTAATTCTAAAATTAACATTTAGTAATTAAACAATTAGTTGCAAAAAAACGAACAAAATTAAGTAACAAATACATAGAGCAACAATTTCACGGTCAATCGAATCGGCCTTTGGCATTCGTCTTTGGATTTACCGTCTTTTCCATAAATTTCATCATCATCCACCGCTTTTTGTAATAATAATCCGCAATTTTTGAAAACTCATTTTTCCGTGTTCTTCCTTTATTTTATAGTTAACAAATAGGTGAAATCTGACTTTAGATACCTTAAATTGTAGGTAGGTTAACTGCCTACAACATCAAATGACAAATTGTCCTATTTTCATGGGGAATAAAAAAAGTGAAAAAACACATAATTTTGCAACTTATTTGCAATTTGCCAACTTAGCATCACTTCTTTCGAGTTACTTTTTTGATATTATCATTCCACTTACCCCTCCCCGTCATAAAGTGCAATAAAATGTCTACTAATATTTTTTTAATTTCAAATTCTAGTTCGACTGGAGTATCGATTTGATATTGGAAAGAATATATTGGAAAATGAGATTTTATTAGTTGTTGTTTTCTACATTATAAACACATACAATTTGAAAATAGGCATAATGTTGAAAATACATACATATCAAATAATTGACATTTGGATATTTTTTAAAATCTCTTTTATTAATGATATCTAACAGATCAATTTATAAAAAAAATAATAAATTCTAAAGTTAAAGTTTTAACCAATTTTCGCTGGAATCAGGGCACATACAATATCTTTGCCATCTTTATCCTTAATTTCCCATTTGATGTCTACAGTCACCTAAAACGGAAAACAAAATTAACATGGAAAATACAGGGTGTGGCGTGTATAATCTATAAAAATTAAACTACAGCTTCCTGATGATATTTGTAATAGAAAAGCCTTTATCTTCGCGTTTTTTTTGTAAATTAAAATTTATTTATTCAACAAAAATGAAGGCCGACCCTGTGTTATTTATTAAAAACTTTGGAAATGTTGGAGATGCAACCTTATAATTTAAGCCGGTATAATCTAATTCCAGTAATACTAAAAAAAGGTTAGGTTACATTATCACAAAATTTGTGCAGTCAACTGATTTTGTATTTGTATTGAATTCATTATTCACTTAATTATTAAATATTAAGCATTGTCCATCGACCCATCAGTGTTAAAAAGTGAAAGATTCCAGACAAAAGTTTTTATTTTGTAATTTCACGATAGTGACAGTGTAATTTTTATAAAGAAGTAAAAAATAAGAATAGCTTGCCGATTACATTAAAAAAGATATTCTTATTTCTTACTTTGCTTAATATTTTAGTTTGTGCACAAACTAATTTTACAGTGAACCGAGAAAACAATGCATTTACTATTTCCGAACGTGTCGATATGGTGTTATGGTGCAGCCCGAGGAAATGCGCTCGCGGCGACTAGGTTGTACCGGGAACGATGGCCACAACGTCACCACCCATGTGCAAATACAATCCTACAGTGCGTTCAGCGGCTGCGAGATACGGGAAGTGTTATTCCTCGAGGAGAAGGACGTGGTCAGCAAGTGAACCTAAAATCTTGACGAAGACCCCACAATTAGTACTCGACGACTCGCACAGCAAGTAGGAACCTCATCGCATCTTAAGGCGGCAGCTGTTGCACCCCTATCATCTGCAACCAGTTCAACAGATTTTACCCCCGGATTGTGATCAACGACTGCGTTTTTGCAGATGGTTTTTACGGCAATGTGCCAATCAAGTAGATTTTTCTGCTTATGTTTGTATAACAGATCGGGCGACATTTACCCGTGATGAAGTGAATTTTCAAAACATGCATATATGGGCCGATGAAAATCCTCACGCGATTAGGGAAATAGGGGATGTACCTGTGGGTCATTATTTCTTTGAAGGAAATGGACCAACATATGCTGACTTTTTGGAGAACCGGTTGCCTGAATTATTGGACGATGTGCCATTACAAGTTCGGACACGCATGTTTTATCTTCAAGATGGGGCTCCTCCACACAGTACTAGAGAAGTAATGACACTTTTGAATGAAATGTTTCCTCAGCGATGGATTGGACGTTTTGGTCCTGTGCCGTGGCCACCTCGGTCACCCGATCTAACTACAATGGACTTTTATCTTTGGAGTCACTTGAAGTCATTGGTTTCCAATTGCTACGGTGGAAGAATTGCGAAACCATATACTTGAAGCTGCTGAAACAATTAGGGGAATACCTGAAATTTGGGAAAATATTCACCAAAATTAGGTGCGTCGGTGCCATGCCTGTATCAACGCTATCAACATTTTCTCTAGAAATGGTAAGTTTTATTTAACTTTGTTCCTTATTTTAATGGAGTTGGTTTAGTGCACGTAGTTGGCAACTACAGATGCTTACGGATGTGATTTTATTTGCGAAGTTTTGCAGTAACAACAATGCATTTAAGATAGTTATTACTATTAATTATTATAATAAGAAAATATCAGTTGTTTTTAAATATCTATTTTTCATAGTTTGTACTTTTGCATTGACAAATTCCCCAAAAAGAAGTAGTATCTTTCTATCTTTCAACGACGATTTGTTTACGCGGCTGGTCTATAGCACTTAACTCATCGTACTGCACACGGACAGGACCGTTCCAGAGAAAATATTTTGATCCATAGTTGAACTTTAATTTTCGAAAAAAAAAAAACGCAAAAATAGAACTTTTTCGTATAAGACTTTTCTATTACAAATATCGTTAGGAAGCTATAGTTTAATTTTTATAGATTATACATGCCACACTCTGTATACTTGAGAACTCACAGCTTGAATTAATTTTCAAGCGACATAGCTTCACTTAAAAACAAGTCAAGCGATAGTCCTTCTAAAAGCTATGTGACAAACTGACTATTAACGTGGATCTCATTTTTATTTTTTAACAATTATTACCAACTGCTATTCATTTACCCGCGGATATGAACCGAGAATGGGAAAGGTTCCTTCATATTTATAAGTTTGTCCAGATGCAACAGGGCAGGTTATGCCTGAATCTTTGCAGCAGTCTGGATTTGGAAGATCAAAGGGCATAGGAACTCCTAGGATAACACCGTGTACTACAGCGGTTAGAGAGGACGATTCCACATCTGAAAAAGTTAGTTTATTAATTATTATGTTATTTATATATGGGAAAATCAACAAAGCTATTGAATTACGGAACGAACTTTTCGTCAATAGTTTAATGTAATCATTTTTTGTATCATCTCTGTCGACTTAGACTTGTTTTATATAATTACTCAGGTACATCACAATAATATCACAAAGGAATATTTCTCTATCAGTTATGGAATCAAAATACCAAAGTAGAAATAATGTCCTGATTACTTTATTATAAAAATCATATAGAAATCATTTATGAAATTTCAGAATGAAACCACCAGATACACATTTGTCACTTTAGTATTCACACATTTATATTGCGATAATCTAAAGTATACTGGATTTTATAGGTACGGTAATTATTTTCGGAAATATATGATTTAGTACATTGAATAAATTGGGTATCTAAAATTTTCAGTTTTGTTTCATCCACCAATGCAGTAAAAATGTTTTTAGGATCAAGTTCGTTTTTGTTGGAAGAGCCAATTCTTGTATCAAAAGTATTTTTGAATGAATCAGAATGGTTTAATGTAAACATTGACTCGCTCGTTAAGTTCTTAATTTTTATGACGAAATTAAAAAATTAAGACACTTATTCCGTAATTAGGTATACCTACGTGATAGGAAATCTTAAGTGTTTAATTCTTCCAATCAAGCAATGTTGGTTGTAGAGTATAAAAACGTGAAAACGAATTACAGAGTAGAATAACAATAAACAAGTTATAAAGTGAGTTTTCTCAGAAGGTATTGTGTTGAACAAGACAAAGACCATGTAATTTAATACAAGGCTAAACTCAGGAAACTGTATAATTACTAAATACATTTATATTTTATATTCTTATTCACTGATCTTCCTAGAGAACAGCAGAAAGAAAAATTAACTTTTCTAATAATTTCATAAATAATTTTCTAATATGTAATTTGCATATTTATACTAATAGGGTGTCCCGAATAGGCAACTTGCATGAAAATGTAATTTCTTTTAGAACTACATAAATTTTTAGCCTATAACCATAACTGAGTGATAAAAATTTATCTATAATTAATTTCTTTAATGCTACAAATTAATTACAGATGTTTAAAAAATCATGTAAAGATTTAAATTTTGTTACGTATTCACGAACGCATGTGACGTTATTTGGTGCGACCGAGAACACGACCTGCTTCTCGGTCGTTTGTCATCTAGTCTATAATTACCATATGGACGAGACAGAGTCTATAGTAGGATCGTATTCGATGCAAAGTAGAGCAAAAAGTTGTCGGTCTTTTATCAAAGGAAAATCGTATCATCATTTTTAGGAGGCGTAAGATAAATCATTCCAAATTTAAAATGAAATTCAATGTAAAATTCCGCTGCATACGCACTGTGTTCTGGTAGTAGCTGTAGTCGCCCAGGTGCATCGAGTGTACGAACTGGTCGGTTATACGTCAAATACTAAACTGGCGAGCTTTGCCGTCAATTAGAGAGCGCTTCCAAAAAACAAGTAAACAACAGTGGCGCGTACAGAGGTAAAATGTAGTACATATGTGGAATTTAGGAAACAAATTGGATTTATAATAAATTACATTAAAAATAAATAGTTTATGAGAATAAAGGAATTTTTGTAGGAACAAGGGTGCCAGACCTGAACTGATCCCCTCGTCCCTTCATAATGTATAAAGAAATTATTCAATTTGTAAAACCCTTAAAAGCGTACTTCATTGGTTCCCTTGACAGACAATGATTTATTACTTTGCATCGAATATGATCCTACTATAATCTAAAGAAAAGCTCATGCCGGGAACCTCGAAGCTAAGTGAATTTAGCTGTGTTTAAACTCTTGTTACTTTACTCAAGATGTCAGACTGTCCTGTCCCTGTCATGTACTTATCTTCTCTATTCACGATCAGTTGCACAAATTAAACCGTCAGAGGTAATAAAATTTAGTAAAAATTTATGATTTTTTGTATTTCTAACAGTTTTCACGTAATTAATAATTTCATTATTCATCACCACGCACTTTTAATGCCAATCTGACTTTATTCATCCTGTATATCATATGCTTTTGTAAAATGATACATATGTACAATGTCGACCTGCTGCTATAAAAATGTGGCATTGATTAATACCATCATAAAAATATATTTATACGCGTACTTCTTAGAAGTACATAATGTTGAAGCTAAATAGCAGTCTTGCTGCTCCTGTTACTGTTAAGCTAAATTAAGTAAAAGAAAGTTTGTATAATTTCTGACTCATTTCCCTGTGGATTAAGCTTTTGAACCATCGCAAAATTTTAGAAAATATATGCACAATTTGATATATATAGTTAGTTTTTAAATTTACATCACCTCTGTTTGAATTTTACATTCATCAATCTCACAGTGCGTTATTGCTGGATTATATCTGCTATGATTTAAAAATAACGTTTTTAGAATGTGGGTGTGGGTAGAACCCGAAAAGTTATACCAAAGTATAGTCACATAATTGGATTATACATACAGTGTGTTTTTGAAAGTGGGATTTTAGTTTTAGTAGGTGCTTATTTGTAAAAAAATAGGCAGAATGTAAGGATTACATTAACAACAAGATAATTAGAAATATATGTTGGAAATTCGCTTCTCTGACTTTTTTTGGAGATTTTTCATGGACCATATGTGCTTGTTCCATATTCAACTACTTCCTACTTACTAAAAAAAAAATAATATTTGTTAAAGCACTATAATGTTCTCAATAAGGCTCAACAGTAACACCTCAATAAAATTAATCCACCAAAAACTGGAAAAAATAATGCTATTATTAAAATTTCAACGAACAACGACCGTTAGCAAATACTTATAAATCTCAGTCAATTTCAAATGTTAAGTATCTCCGTCACTATAAAGCTTTTGTTAGAGTAATTTTCTGTGAAACGCATTATTTTGGCATCAGCTATAACCCCATAAATTTAAAAGTCTACTTTTGGAAACACCCTTTGTGATCTATTTAAAAATGTAGAAATATGTGAATGATATATAACCTACAAAGTATAGTATTGCTTTGCATCTACTAGCAGAGAGTGACCTACTGATCTTTAGGTAGTTTAAAAGCACTTGTTTCATACTAGAAATACTCTTTAAGTAACTGTAGGAAACAACTTTTCTTAGGGCTACATACCCCAGCCACTGAATTACAGCCCCAATATGTAGCAAAGAGATAAAATCATTCATCAACGAAATCACCAAACATAGACTGTCTTCGAAATTAATACTTATATAGGTACTCTATATATGAGCCTACCAACGAATGATCCAACTATTTTTGATGTCAACTACAAATGTGAAGTGGGTATGAGTAACATAAGATATAAGAAAGTGCTACATCTGTGAATGGTTCCTATTACCGTTGAGTGATATTTCCTCACTCAACGCTATTACTCAATGCCTAGGCCTTCAATACGACCAAACCGACAGAGAGCGAGGTGCTATTTTGCAAGTTTTGTACCAGTTAAAAATAGATTTTTTTTGTCTATGATAGAGTAAGTTTATACAAAAAATGAAATTTACTAAATTATATTGTTGGCCAATAATATTTGTTATTTAAGCAACAAGAAATATGAATTAATAGTTATTTATGGTACTAATGTGTTACGGCATACAGGTTCGGAATGTCCCCATGGTACATCGGCCGTTACGTGAGAGCCATAAAGTCATAGAAATCTGTGCGATAGACAAGGATGGCTACATTGAAGAAGTTTCATAATCTGAATAGTCATTCCCACTTCTAATCCGAAACGGGCGGTGACTATTCAGATTATGAAACGTCTTCACTATAGCCATCCTTGTCTATCGCACGGATTTCTTTACTTTACTTTGTCGCTCTAATGTAAAGGCAGATGGACCATGTGGATTTTCCAGCCCTGTATATAAGTCACGCTGGGAAATGTAATTTTCCCAAGTGACTTATATGACGTAACACACCAGTGTCATACAAAATTTTATCCAACACTTTCATAGAATTTCGTTTTAATAATAAATAAAAGTAACTTAAAATTTCAAGTTGTCAATGTCAGAAAAAGTAATTTAACGAAATGAATGTATTTTTAAATATTACAAAGGATTCGAGTGTCAACCTAAATTGTGTCTGTAACCAAGGGTTTCATAACTCACTAGTGACTTATGACTTATGACTCACTAGCTCACTAGTGAGTTATAAATGAGGCCACACATTATTCCTTTAAAACTAAAGAAATTATAATATCACTATAATATACAAGTGTTGGATAAAAATATTTTTAAATGTCATCGAAATAGTTTTTTATTCCTCTTTAAAACAGTCTATTTTTTTTAAATTTAATAGAGGTCGAAATAAGTAAAACTAGCTATTCTATGTATTTACTATTAACCTGGGTAACTGACCTACGTTTAAATTAGTTTTTTAAAAATATTAAAATGTTACTTATCACATAACCATAACAACTTTTTGTCAAAAAGGATTCATAACCCCTTTTTCAATAATAATAAAGAACAAAGTATCATAAGAAAGAAACTGTATACAAAAGACCACAATAATTATTGTCTCCGCTGTCGCAAGGGGGTCGCATTTTACCGCATGTGTGTAGATTAGTGATGTAACGAATATTCGCATTCGCATTCGCGAATATTCGTTTGATTTATGATATTCGCATTCGCATTCGCAAATATCTTTGAATATTTTGCGAATATGAACGTGAAAGAAAAATACAGAATGTGAAAACAATATTAGGTAAATTAAACAAAAAAGTTAAGACATAACTAACAACAGTCTAACCTCACAATTCACAAACTCATCTGAGCCGATAGCGAAAACAAAACAAAATTCCAATCATACAAAAATACCGTTCTACCAACTTAACAACGCTAATGTCTTTAGCCTAGAGGGCCGCTGTCACCGGAAATATTATGTGCGTCGCGCGCGGCATATTTTGAATCATAGATAAACGGCGCTAGATTTAAAAACTGAATATTCGTATTCGCATTCGCATTCGCGAATGTCAACAACAGATGTTCGCATTCGCATTCGCATTCGCGAATGCTTAAAAACTGGCATTCGTTACATCACTAGTGTAGATGACCTAAGATCATATACAGGGCGCAAATTTTACCGACAATGTTTGACTGCATATTCAAGACGATAAATAAATACGATCTACGAAAAAAAAAGTTAAATAAAAAATTTTTGGTTTTTGAGTTACAAGCCTTCAAAGTTGTCAAAAATAAAACTAATTTAACTAATAACTTCATAACCCTTTTACCGATCGCGTACTATAACCGTAAATTAAAAAATTATATTATTAATTGTAATATCAAAACTTTAAAAATTGTATTTACAATAAAATTGTACAATAAATTATACTTAAGTAACAGAAAACAACACACTGACATACCTATAATAATTATATAATAATAATAATAATATCTCTACTCCTCATTCTAACTACAAGAATTAGCCCAGAAGTCGGAGACTTGTGCGGGAGAGGAGGCGGCATATTATTATTACGCAGGCCGCATTTGAGCCCAGGAAGGGCTTATGTTGGTAGGCCCTAACCACCATTTAATGCAGGAATGAGGGAAACCTGGAAAACCTCATTAATTAGGGGGGTGGTCAAATGCCAACCGGTGTCAATCTCTCACATTGACCCAAGCCAACATTCTTCCACCCTACCATACCTGCACAGAGGGTGCCAATCCTCCGTACAAGCATAGCTAATCTACGGTCTGCCGGCCGCTGGATTCGAAACCCGGGCAGATCGACACATCGATTTAAGTACTGACGCCTTAAATCGTGCGGCTATCGACCGATCGATATTTACCTAATAATTAACAAAATTGTTCCTACTTGGTTCATGAATATTAAAAAATATGAAAATATATAAAAACAAATTTTCATAAGGTAGCCAGCCAACTTATCTATTTGCTTATAAAACAACGCCGCCAACTTTTCGGTTGCCTCCACTTTTAACAAAATATTTTAAAAACATAATGAATGTTTTTATAAAACAGGTTTATTCGTCCGTCTTTTAAATTTGCAAATTTACTTATAATCTCTTCGTAAAATTGAGAATCGGCACTTCTTTCTACCGAGACACTTATTGCAGGAATTGTTAAAACTGGACAAAACAATTTGCGTGTTTCCGAAAATACCATTTTAAATTCCTTGTATAATATTTCTATCGTTTTTTTGAACTTCTAAATTACGAAATTGTTCGTCTCTGTACAAAATATTAAGTTCGTTTTTCAACTTATCTATTTCAAAAACATTTGGATACATTTGTAATAAACATTCAAACGATTTTTCGGAAAATTTGTTTGCATATTCGAGAAATTTTGAGGAATCTTAAAGCAAAAAAAATTAAATCATGTAAATTCCCAAAACGAGTAGGTATTTAATGAAGGGGAAATATATTTCGAAAATATTTCCAATTCGTCTCAACTTTTGCTCCGTTTACTTGGTAGTCCAGTAACATTTTTCGCATAATTAAAAATACTTTTAATTTTTTCTTCGTTTCTTAATTCAGAAATTCTTTGACTATTCATTTTAATTTGTTTGGAGCAGTAGTTTACGTCATTACCCACGTCTTGAAACATGTGTTTCAACATAGATAAAACAATATTGTGAGATAATTTCATTATTAGCTACCTATGTAGGTATCTGATAACATAATAAATATCTATTAAAAAATTTACTCTTACTTTGTTTTGTTGTAAAGAAGTTGTTTTACTTTAAATTAATACCTGAATTGTTCATATCCTCAAAGCCTTTGTACTATCTCCCACACTGACATCAGATACCTACTACCCGCGTACTATGCGACGCGTACATTAACCGCGAACTCAAAGACAAACTGTTGAAACTATAAGCAGCCTTGAGGCGGCCTCAGTTCCCTCCTAAATCACATTATTTTAACCGCCTCGCATGGAAGGAAAACTGTAGCATATTATAGGCAAGTGTGACGCGCCTACAAGCAAAGGATTTCTGACCTCACTATGGTGGGGATTAATGGGAAGTAACACTCAGCCCATGGAAACGGCGAGCGGCGAGATATTCAATATTCAAACGATTATTTTATACCTACTGATATTTTGATTTTTGACAAATGTAATAGGTAATTGGAAATTAGTATATCTAACTGTTTATTTTGGTGAATAGTAGAATAGTAGATATTTAAATATACAGTGTGAGAGCCAAATTTTACAGTGAGTCCCGGCCTTAGTTGCTTCATACGACGAGCCGCCACTGGTTGATGGTTAATAGAGCAAACATAAAAAAAATGTTGGTGTGTAACCTAATTATTCATTGTAGGTAAGTACCTCGAGAAGATTGAATACTAATATAGATAAAATGTGTTTAACAAATAAATTTCAAATCTAAATCAAATGTTTACTTACATATGTTGACGCAACATATTTGTTGAAAAATTTGATGCACCATGCACCATAGTTGTTGATATTTTGTTAGTAACAATATAAAGAATGTTTTAAGTAGGTAAGTAAACGTTTTCCTATGCTGATTCATAGAACTTATATTTCATTGTCTGAGTAGATAAAGAAGGCTGCTCTTTAGATAATGCAGCTAGCTAATGGATTTTGAATAAGAAGAAAAATATTATTGTAGATATTTTGTCACAATAAAAAAAGATAAACTAAAATAATCATCTCCACTTTCAGATAAAAAAAAAACTTGAAAAGTGCTACCTACCTATTTTTTTTGTTTGGTGATAAAAGTAGTGTAATGATGTCTAATTCTCATTGAATTGATTCAAATTGAATTAAATTAAACATTTTTGTGTAAAGTTTCCTGAACTTTAAATTACAATAAAATATTGTCTCTCTATCTCCTTTTATATATTTATTTTTCTTTTGCTGAACATTTTTTAATTTTGTCCTCCTGTTCAAGCAAAAAGAGAACTTTGAGTGAACATTTTTCTCAAAATTACAGCTACGTCGGCAGCACCATCATGAAAATAAAGAGTTATTTTACTTACTCCCTGTTTGTGATGTAATTTTAAATCCTATATTCAGAAACGAGTTCAAAGCACAAGTATATCTTATCAATATGTAAGCGTATTAAGTGTTTAATTCATTTGACCCTTTACAATAATATCGTTTAACCTTTTAGTATGCTGTTATATAAAAAAACATCTTTAAAACGGAACATTCACTAAACAAAATTCAACTATGCTCTTATCGGCAAAGAAATTGTATTACCAAATCAGTAACATTATCGTCTTTATAGACAACAAATCTGAGTTCATCGAAAAACTGTATTGTCTAACAGTTAGTTAGTTTTTTTATTAAACCAGAGTTCAAATGTGATCGGTGACCACTAGCATCGTCATATCTATATCAGTTTGTATTTACATAGGTTAAAAATCATGCAATAATATAAATATAAAGATATCATTTAAAAATCAAAAGTGAACGAACGATCGATCAACTATGGATGCGATAATATTTCACAGACAAAAATAATCAAAAGTAAGTTAAAATATGAACGTTGATCTGTAAACGTTTCATGTTTGAGATACAGGATGATTTAGTTAAAGCCATCCAACAGATCACACAAAAAAAAATCAAAGGGCCAAAACGTTCAAGAATAAAACGAGTAGTGTTTTCTCAATAGAAGAATTTATTTTCTCGATATACTCGTACTTTCCAATTATTCAATTGCGTATGTAGTGGTTGCAAATCAAATATCTATGCTAATCAAATTTCCTTAATTATCGGTGGCGCGTATACACCCCTTTCAGTTTTTTAATTGTAGCTCGAAAACGAAACAAAATTTCGCTATTGTACATAGGAAACAGTATTTAGGGAATTGAATTTCCCATCGAAAAGGCGTATTTAAAAAATTTAAAAGGAAAATGCAAAAAATCGTTAATAAACAATTTGAAAAAAAGCAAAAAATTCGATTAAAATTATTTATTATTTATTATTGTACTTAAATTCTCAAGTTTTTGCTAAATTATTTTATTGTAAAAAAAAGAAACATCTCCATATTCCAGATAAATAATAATAATATGAATAACTGTAATTTCATTTGAAAAATCCCTCATAGTTTCATACAGTTGTCAAAATCTTTATTAACAAATTCATTTTTATTATTTAACAAATAAAACTTGAAATAATTTTTTATTACGTAAAGAACCAATTTGTTGTAAAAATAATAAGAATTATATTCATTATTATGTTAAAAACGACGAAAATCTAAAAAATATATAAGTTTGATCGGTTATAACACAGTCAATATTATTCCAAAAACTTTTGAACGCATCAGTTTGAAGGGAATCTCATCTAGTTTTTTTTGTACAGCAATTTTCTTTGCCTACTTCTACTAAAAAAAAATTAGAGTAAAAAAAGTAAAAAAAATCAAAAAATCTTATTTTCTGCTTTCTTTAAATTGTTTATTAACGATTTTTTGCATAAAATTTTTCTTCTAATTTTTTTAAATAAGCCATTTCGATAGGACATTCAATTCTCTTCAAAATTTTTCCTATGAACTATAGCGAAATTTTGCTTCGTTTTCGTGCTATATTTAAAAAAATTGTAAAAGTACATTTTCACCCCTATCTGCAATTTCAACCCTCTAGTTTAATAGCGGCCCGTGTTTTTTTCAATTTTAATGACCCTTCGAACAAGTCATGTGATGAAAATCCTTGAACGTCTTATTTCCTTCCTTTTTTGCAAAACATGTGAATGAAAACTTATAACGGTAAAAACGCGGCGAAAATAGAAAAATTGGCTAAGTTTGAGCGGCCATATATCAGTCAATTTTCATCCAAAAATACTGTACAACCTCTTTTTTTGAAGGAAATTTTATCTACTTTTTTATGAAGCAATGCCTATACCTATCTTTACTCAAAAAAAAATCTTTTTAACCCTGTTTTTTTTTTATATATAATCAATAATATATTAGCTAAGTTAGTAGTCGTAGTTCCCGTAGTTCATGTCAAATATTTTTTATAATATTGATGTAAATGATTTTTATAATGTTTTTGATACACTGTATCGAGAAATCAGTTGCTTAGAACATAAGTCCATTATTCTCCATTATTATAAGAACTTAATCACTTTGTATACAATTAAATAAGTAGTATTGGCCATTTGTTTAAGGCTTTACACCAAATTTTGATACAATCAGAATTGCAAAAGATTGTTTTCAGTTGGCTGGTTCATTTTATCTAAAATTAGTGAGACACTTATTTTTTTTAAGAAGTGCAAGTAAAAAAATCACGACAAATTTAAGGAAAATTTCTGGCATAAACAAAATTTTAAAATTGACCTGTTAATTTTATGTATCTGAATTTCCGTCGACAATGTCATGACCTAGACATGACAGTTAAAACAGATCAATATAAAAGTAAAACGTACTTTGAATTAATTATTTTTCCACTTGTATTTTGTAGCAGAAATAAATGTATACTAATCACGCCTGTGCATGTATGGATGTATTTCATCAGTTTTTCATATTGCTATTAAATAATCCTGGCCACATGCCACGTTACAATTGATGGCATAGGTAATCCATTAAAGGAAGTAAGATTTCATTTTGATAGCAATGGTAGCTCACAATTACAAGCATAAAGAAATTATAGATAATTTTTCCCAATTTGGACATTCACTGCGACGATTTCAATCATTAGTTTAACAAAAAGGTTGCGAATTTGTTTTTTCCGGGAATTCAACAAGTACATCCGGATGAGTACAGATGTATTCATGACCGTACTAACTCATAGTGTTAAGCTGGTGGAAGTCAAAATAGATCGATTTATCTGCAAAAGTAACACATGAAATATATTTTTAAAAGCCCTACATATTTTTTTTAATAACAAATTATATTTTAATCATACGGAATCATTTCCCAAAATTTCGGCATATGTTTTTTTATCATTCACGCCTACGTCAAAGATGATACATGGACATCTTGCACAAATTAAATGTTCTTTTTTATATGTTTCTTAATTAATATTGAGTTTTGAGGATAAAATCAGCTGCTATATTTCCAATAATTTCCTTTTAGAGGACATCAAGCTCATTATAACGGCTTAGCAGAAACTTTTCTTTAGACGCATTACAGATTACGTGTTTACATGTTACATATTACTTTTTATTCGATATTTAAATATTATTACCCGAAAATTTGTTTGGAAGATGTTTCTAATATAGTTGGTACGGATCAAATTCTATTTTAAGCTATTTTTCCAGTTCAAGACAAAACCCTGTCATGAAAATTTGGAATTCACCATTCAGAAAATGCATATACAGGGTGTCCCTGAAAAGGATGGACTACGCTTGACCACAGGTTCCTTGGATGAAAATAAGACTATTTAGCCTAACTTACCTATATACAAAAATGCACGCCTACTGGGATATAGCCTTCTAAATATAGAACAGATAACCTAGTTTTTTTCAAAAAATTTGAAAACTGTTTTTCTTAGAAACTTCAAATTTGGTATACATATTTTTTTATACAAGGGCTATCCCGTAACTTTTTTGTGCGTACGCCATTGACGACAGAATTTATATTTTTAAAAATAAGCACTATTAGAAGATTTTTTAATTTTAGCTTAGTTTGTTTTTTATTGCCATTTATACTTTTGCTGAACAAACTGATATGTTATTGGTTTTGGGTTATTGTGAACCCAAAATTGTGGGTTGTGCTACTGTTTGAATATATGCTAAAAGATTTCCTAATCGAAGAATTCCAAATCACAAAACATTTGTTAATGCGGAGAGACGCCTTCGGGAATCAAGACACTTTTTTACCTGTAACATTAAATCGTGGATAACGTAGGTACGGCAGGAACTATTCAGCTAGAGGAACAGATTTTGGAAAGAGTCGAAGAAATTTCTAAAGTAAATACAAGGCGTTTAGCGGTAGAGATTGGCTTTAAAAAAGTTCCGTTAACAGAGTATTAAAAGACCAGTTATTACAGGTTAGTATCCTGACAGGTGGATAGGTAGAGGGAATAATGCCCCCGGATCTAAACCCATGTACTTACTTATTTCCTTTGGGGAGCGTTCAGGACCACATTTTATAACTTTTCAGTAAATATAGAAAACGAATAATGGGAAAGAATACAACATGGAATTAATGTTATGAGAGGTATTGGATGAAATTCATTTTAATTTTCGAAGAACTAATGCTTGCGTTTAAAAAAAAGGAAGTCACTTTGAGCATATACTGCAATATATGTTTAAAATGTTAATGTTGACTTTCTTACATTATTAGTTGATATTGTTTATTTAAAATATTAGTGTTGATTTTTATTTTATTGATTGATAATACTAAGACTAAAAATGTGTAGTTACATGTGATGTTTTTTCGTTATTATTCCCTGCTTTAAGGCTGCAGTTATAAATTATTTTTTACAAATCGAAATTTTTGCTTATATTTAATGTATAAATTATGCCAATTTTACTCGAAATCCATAACGTTATCAAAATTTTGTAAGGGCAAAAAAATCTTTTAAAACAATGCTTATTTTTAAAAATACAAATTCTGGCCTGACTGGCGTACACACAAAAAAATTACGGGATAGCCAATGGCGCACAGGCACTAGAAATATAACATCCTGTATTATCACCAAATTTTTTATTTACAGTGGGTGTCCAAATTATTAGGGACACTACTCATATTTATGAAGTTTCTAGTTCAATTTATTTTTTTGAAAAAACAAATAGATCTTCACAAGATTTTTTTATTTTGTATTGCAGCTGGTACTGTTATTAATATTTTTGTTGAGTGTCAACCTGATATTCTACATCATTTATCAGATAAGTGAGGTTACTCTTCATATGGTGGTAATTTGTTAAAAATTTTTGTTACAGAGAAATGCTAAAAAATATTTCTGAATCGTTTTTCGTGACTTTTTCCTATTACAAATTATCAAAACGTTATTGATATTTCGTATAGAATTACCATAATAAACAATGAAGGAATTGTAATTTCCCTAATGACAGTCCGATTGGCAAAAGAAAACCTAATCGGTCGTTGTCGACCCAAAAACCACCTCTGATGGAGGTCATGAAGAAGATGCGCTGCAAAGAGCCCAATAACTCCAGAATATGACTGTTGCTGACTGCATTCAAATGAGAACAACGAATTAAAATAGTGCTAATAAAGATTTTTTTGTGATTATCCCAATATTTTCCGACGAATCAGCGTTTCAAATTTTGGTCGACAAAACTTCATTTCTCCGACGACGTCTTGGACAGAGCAGTTCCATCCAGACTGCCTTGTGGTGATGGTTAAATACCCGGTTGGTGTCATGGTATGGTCTGTGATTTCAGCAAAGGGCATAAGACGCCTATACATCGTGAAGTGGATCATGAGGCAGGATCCATACAAGCGAGTACAAAAAAATCCGGCTACTGCCACATATCGAAGAATGGTTCCCTGGTGATGCCGAGTTCATTTTTATGTACGATTCGGCATCGAGCCACAAAGCCAGTAGTGCGTTCCTGGCCGAAAAACATTACCATTTTTCCCTGACTGGGTATGAACCCTATAGAGAACATGAGTTGGGACTCACCAAACAGGCGTTTGCTAATGAGGTGATCACCACCAAGCACCAATTGGATGAAACTCTCATCAGAGAGTGGCATCACAACGTCGAACTCCAACAGAATTGTAAAGTCTGTATAGAGAGCATGCCTCGAGACATAAAAGCTTTAATTGCGGCAAAGAGTGCAACACTAAATACTAAGATTAATTTTAGCAGATTTCCATTGATGCACATATATAGCTTTTACGAAAAAAATTAATAGTTTCTCCCACGTAACTCATTGTTTTTATGATCTTAGTAGCACACTCTTTTGAATAAAAAATAGCTACAAGTCATAAAACTAACTGTTTGTTAAAAAAAATCAGTCAAACTAGAAAATATAAGAAACTGAGTACTGTCCCTAATAATTTGGCCACCCACTGTACGTTGCGCTTAAATAAAAAAAAATAAGTATACCAAATTTGAAGTTTCTAAGAGAACTAGTTTTCAAATTATTTGAAAAAAAAATAGGTTATCTATTCTATATTTAGAAGGTTATATCTCAGTAGGCGTGCACTTTTGTATATAGGTAAGTTAGACTTATAGACTTATTTTCATCCAAGGAACCTGTGGTCAAGCGTTGTCCATCCTTTTCAGGGACACCCTGTACAAGTAAAAATTTATAGTTATTGACTCAGTGACCGTTCATTCTTCTAAGGAAAACAGCAATAAATACACACAGAACGATTATTATTAAAAACTATGTATAAAAAGGACCACAGAATATGCATTTTTTCTTATTTGAATGTACTATCAGTCGTCTTATACTCTGAAGTAAACTTATATAACTGGTACAGTGAAGAGATATTGTTTCTAACTTGTTTAGATTTTCTAAAGTACTAGACAAAAAATTGCGCATATAAATGTCCCCCAAATTGCTAGTTTGGATGTTTTTTTCTTATATCGTTTATTTCTGTAATATGTACTTACTCAGGCCCGGATCCAGAGGGGGTGGCGATGTGGCGATCGCCACCCCCAAAGCACAACATTTTTTAAAGATCTTCAATTTCTCCAAACGACAACAGGCAGTTAGTCGATATTAATGTAAGTAGAAGGATTCATTAGTGTCAAACTCCTCTGAAAAAGTGCCACATTTTTCATTAGTTTATTGCTATTTTGCAATGCAAATTTTAAAAATTTTGGTTCGCCAATATGCCTATCTTGTACAACATTCAATAATGAACAAAAAATCTATAGTTACTTTTTTTCGTCCGAGGCTTCCTTTACGAATAATAAGCGATAATATCCGAAAAAACGGGCCATTTTTGAATTATTTTGCACTTTTCATTAATTTAAACAAACTTCCCATGGTTTTCAGCTTTCCGCAGGTCGATATTCCGAATGTACACATTTTCCCGGTTCGATTAAAAAAAACAGGTTTACATCAAGCAACAGCCATTTCGGCTCGTTTTTTGGCTCCGCCGACTGGACTATTATGACTTTTAACGAAACGGAGACAGGTCGATAGAGCCAGTCAATAGATTGCCTGTCTGCCTGTTAGGATTTTCCGTACGCCTGTCTCAAAACGTTTATGGCGCAATAAATTTTTATGGCTTGAATGGGAAATTTTGAATCTCAAAACCCGGAATTTTTTGATTACGCATTTTCTTGTCTCTTGGAGATACCCACCTACCTAGATAGCGTTCTTTTGTAAAATATCGATTTTTTTTTCAATAAATATATGCATAATGTTTTTAGATTAAATATCTCTTGTCATTCAAAAATCCCCCCTCCCCCTTCCTAACCTACACCTTACGTCATCAAAAAAATAACAACAACAACAATAATAATAATAATAATGATAAAGAAGTGCTTTGCGCCACCCCCAAAACCAGTCTCTGGATCCGGGCCTGTACTTACTTGAGGTAAAAGAAAGCACTAACGTAGAATTGGTATTTCTCTTCAAGATACATCGCTTGGCCGTATTGCTGCACCCTGTAATTTCGAGAGACACTATCGCTCCATCCTCTGACCCTGGAAAGATAAGAGTTTATGTCAGCCAGTGTGAGTTAAGATAACATTACGAAAATATTATTTGCGGATGAGAAGGAAAACGGCAAACTGAAATTTTAAATAATACACATGTAATGCAAACCACTATTTATATTAAACAATATTTTATAGCAGTTCATAATTTCTTTGTAAAACACATCTTCCTTCGTAGAAATTTACAGTGGTTCAAATTTGACTTCTCGGCCTTGTTATCGGGACACAAAGCATGCAAATAAAATAACTTATAAACTCAATAGGGTCCGCTTTAAGCCAAGAATATTCTTTCATGATACCCGAAATAGAGGTTATGGTGTCATCGGTAGTTGTCTTCCCACAAACATATCCAAATGTTTTCACCATCAGAAAAGGGTTTTATTGAACAGTTTTTATTCTTTACTTTTATTCTCCCGTTTAGAAACTATTCACTATAATTTTCCAAAAATAAATACGAAAAGTTGTATTGGATGTAATATGGATATAATTCATAGAGATAAGTGGACAAATCACAATTTTTTTAAGACATTAATTGTCATTTCCGGCGCATATTTGTTTAAGTTTGCAATTCCTTTCCAGGAACTCTGGAAAAAAAATATTTTCGACATAAATGGATTCTATTTAGTCCCACTTTTAAGATCATAAGTTAAATTTTTTATTTTCTTGCAACAAGATGAAGTCGTTAAATTTGAAACACCTTGAACCTTGTAATCTGTTATATCTGTGTTATTACTACTTTAGAAAAAAACTGGTAAATATGTTTTCTGATTTTTTAATGATGAACAAAATATATACAGGGTAGCCCATCGAAAACGTACCGCAAGGTATTACAGGGTAGTAATGAACTTTTCGGCAAAATCCAAAAACAGGTAAAGTTTTCTTCTGAGGGGGACAACTTTTGGCGCAAAAAGCATAATCTAAAGCAAAATCTTCAACCCCCTAAGTGGGGGTGCCATCCCCCAAATTTTTTTAAATGGGAATGGGGATCAAGTGGGAGGTCATTAGAAAGGGCTTTTAATTCTCTATACATCGATTCTTACTTTTTGAAAATCGATCCATTATTTTAGAAAATATGCAGCTTTGAAAATACCAACAATATTTTTGACGAGAAATGCGAAAATCGATTTAATTTTACTTCAAAACTTACGGTATTAGCTTGGTAAATTCCTTCAAAAGAATTCGCTGTTTTTTTTTTTGATTTGCGAATTCTTTAGCCTGATTTTGGTGAGCAAAAAATTGTCCGCTTTTTGTTTCGTATTTAGATAGGCCACAAGAAGTTGCTAGATAACTGTCTTGTGACTTGTAGTTGAAGAGTACCAATACTGCCGAGTCTTTTAAATTGATTAATTATGGTGTACTCAATTCCAGAAAGAGTAGAAATTATTGAGCTTTTTTTCAAAAACAATGAATGCGGAAATCGGGTCGCCGAACTGTTCAACCAACGGCATCCTGAGAAACATGCGTCTGGAAAAATTGTTCGCGAATTGGTGGCCAAATTTCGCGAAACTGGCTCCGTTCATAACAAAAAGAGGCAGGTTGAAAATCCGGTACTAAATGAACCTACGGAAATAGCGGTATTGGGGCAAGTGGCAATGGATAGTACGCTGAGTACAATGCAATTGGCTACTGCGACAGGAGTGAGTCGTACAAGTGTCCAACGAATATTAAAAAAATACAAATTCCATCCTTATAAGATTCGGCTAGTGCAAGAGCTAAATGAAGACGATTTTGATCGTCGTTTGCAATTTTGCGAAATAATGACTGAACGAGCGATAAACGATAATTTCCTCTTTAATGTGTGTTTTTCGGACGAGTGTACGTTCTTCTTGAATGGTTTAGTGAATCGCCATAATTGTCGTTACTGGGCTGATACCAATCCAAGGATTTTCCATGAGACACACTCCCAACACCCCCAGAAGTTGAATGTATGGGCAGGTATTTTTGGAAATTCCATTGTAGGTCCTTTTTTCCTTCCTGGAAATTTGACAGGCGATATGTACTTGGATTTACTACAAAATGTCATCGACCCAGCTCTAACAAATATCATAGAGGACGACCCTGCTTACAATGAACACGAACTGATTTTCCAGCAAGACGGAGCTCCTCCACATTACTCGCTCAATGTGCGCAATTACCTAAATGAGACGTTTCCAGGACGCTGGATAGGACGAAGAGGTGCAATTGAGTGGCCCCCTCGGTCACCCGACTTAAATCCTTTAGATTTCTTTCTCTGGGGGCACATTAAAAGCAAAGTTTACAGCACTCCACCTGATACCTTGGAAGATCTGCGAGGACGAATCATTAATGTATGTCGCGAAGTAACACCGCAAGTGCTCCAGAATGTTCGACAACGGTTTGAAGACAACCTGTATCATTGTATGCAAGTTGGCGGACAACATTTTCAGCATTTACTTGACTAATACCGTAAGTTTTGAAGTAAAATTAAATCGATTTTCGCATTTCTCGTCAAAAATATTGTTCGTATTTTCAAAGCTGCATATTTTCTAAAATAATGAATCGATTTTCAAAAAGTAAGAATCGATGTATAGAGAATTAAAAGCCCTTTCTAATGACCCCCCACTTGACCCCCATTCCCATTTGAAAAAATTTAGGGGATAGCACCCCCACTTAGGGGGTTGAAGATTTTGGTATGCTTTTTGAGCCAAAAGTTGTCCCCCTCAGAAACAAATTTGACCTGTTTTTGGATTTTGCCGAAAAGCTCTTTACTACCCTTTAATGCCTTGCGGTACGTTTTCGATTGGCTACCCTGTATGTACATATACATATAACAGTTGGGAAGCTTTAAAAACTGTTGTGTCATTCATATTTTTCTCGATAATTAATCAGCTCATTGTGGGTATATAGGAAGATTGTTTTCTGAATTTATTTTAGTAAAAACAAGGATTGCTCTTGATTGAATTGTTCAGAAAACTCTAACTTAATTGAATTGAGTTCATTAGTTTGATTATTATCATTATTATAAATACAATATTCCTATCAGGATTACCCAAAATATATTTTTCATATTTACTTGACAATCGGAAGTATCAATTTATTTACAAAGTATAGTTAGTATAAGCACGTTTTTATAAATTTTCATGTCAGTTTTGTGTGCATTACCAAATCTATCTACATTCTTTTAAAAATTATAATTTTTCATATAAACTAATCCAAGAAATCCACGTGTATTTCTTATATCTTCTAAAAAAGTATTTTTGGTAATACGAAAAAATACAAATAAATACTTTTCTTTTATCTTTATCATTTCTCTTTATCTTTTTAACTTTTTGCTTTAATATTTTTAAAGAACTGTGGTACGTGGTGGTAATAGTGATATTAATAATGAAATTATCTCAACAATACAAGCCACTTTCTTGTAAAATGATTCCTATTTTAATAATTAAATTCCTAAAGTATTAAGCGAATGACAATAGCTACACATACAAGTGAATAGTTGTAGCAGTGAATGAAATGATATATTAATTATATGGCAAGAATATTATATGATTATAATATTTACTTGCATGTTTAAAAACTGGAATACGATTATTTTATCAGCTCTAACTAATCAATAGACTGTCGTTTGAAAACTGCTTTTAACAATGTGTGCTGCACTACGTCGTCTACATTCTAAACTCGTTTTGACGCAAAAATGAAAAAAATAACAGTAGAAAAATATTTTATATGATAAAACGGAAATTCTACATTAACCTATAATTTCACGTTTTTTATGTACTGCCATGAAATGAGACATTTTTATATTAAATAACATAAATTCTCAAAAATTCGTATTGATTTAAATTCACACCGAAATAAGGAGAGTTAAAAAACAAACAAAACTGTCTTACCGCAATCTGAGTACCCGCAGGCCACAAAACTACAGCACAGGATTAAACTTAGGCTAAAAACTATGAAGGCTTGCATTTTTTAAATATAGAGAGCGGGAGAGATGTCTTGGCTTTTCGAAACAACACAACCGAGTGAAGCAATGCAAGGAAACTGCTGACGGTATTTACAACACAATTCTCATTATCTCTAATTCGATTATTTTAGCTGCGTGGTGTGCTGTCAACACAAGATCGTATAAAGTGACCAAATGGTTTTAAGCATGTCCAGAAAAAAAATGCCAAGTGAAAAATGAAATGTAATTTAAGGTACCTGAACAAAATTCTGATACGTTGCTTTTGATAAGTATATTATCACAAATTATGTTTTTGATTTTTTTTTATAACTAATATACCTACCTACATAATGCCACCAATTTTGTTTTCTTTCTTATGTTCCCTATCCTGCAGCGTCTAAAACTAATAACTGCATCAACTGTTTCTCATTCTTTTTAATAGTGCATTATATTTTTTAAATAGTTTTTCTTTTCTTTTGGATATTGTGTCAAAATGCTAATTTAAAATGACTAACAATAAGAAATGATTAAATAAACCCCTGTTTACAAGAATCAGTCATGCAGTAGTTGTTTTTAATAAATGATTTTTTTTTTAATTTTATGATAAATTTATTGATAAACACATTTTTCACAATGCGTGTGTATTTTGAAAAGGGTCTACTCTTTGAGTACATTTGGCAGTTTTTATCTAAAAAGCAGAATTTTTGAAAACGAAAGTAGAGAAGCTTTTGAAAGGTTATCGTGTATTATGAAAAGTGTTCCTAGTGGTGAGTTTATCTACTGTCATCGTGGAAAAATAATAAATTTGCTTTGTGGCAAAATAAAACAAGTATTAAATGTGTATTGTGATGTAAATCTAGTTCATTTGTAAAAAATGAAGGATGAAACATCTCAAGTATATTGTAAAACAATGGTAGAAGAAAATATTAAAATCATTAAAGAAATCAATACAATTAAATTTGTTTATGAGAGGAAAAGTGTATCTTATTCAAATATTCTAAAAAAAAATGTACCTATTGAAGACTAAAAGAGAACAAGCTTGTGACAGAACTACCCAGGAAGTTAAAACGAAAATAGATTCAGTTTAATTAGCTGCTGGTGTTGGTACTTAAAATATAAAGAAGAAATTGTTATATTAGCTGTAATATCTAAGAGAAAATAAGAAATGAAGTAGTAAATGAGCTTGGATAAAAATATCAAGTCGAGGATGCCAAAAATGATATCGGTAAATGCAGAAGAAAAATATTTTTATAAATCTGATGAAAAATAGTTAAGCATATACTTAGTTGTATAAAATAATTTGAATGTGGAGGTAATGCAAAAGTTGAAAATAGTAATGAAATACGGAAACAAAAATAAAAACTGTAAGCATATTATTTTTGAAATAAATGTTGGATAATTTAATTATTTAGTCAATAAGAAAAATGTGTACCTATATTATTGGATGGACAATATAAGTCCAACGTTGCTTCAACTGCGGGGGATACAATCACTTTCAGGAAAAATATACTTAAGCCATGTACTAACATGTACTCGCTGTGCAAAAAATTACAAAATCAATGAATGTAATGAAAATAATACTATAAAATGTTTTAATGCTGTGCAAAAAAGCAAAAAATAAAACTAGATTATCATCATATAGCAGCGATATAAATTGTCCCTATGATATAAGACAATTTAAAAAGAGAAGCTGATAAAATATAAACAATAAACAATTGGAGAATGATAGAAAGATCGTTTATTTAAAATGTCTAGTAGAAAAATAGGCATCAGTTATATGTTTAGCTGAAACTTATACTGGTGCTGTGGTGCTGATATAAAATAAATGAAGAGAAATTAATTGTAAATATACAAAAATTGATACTGAAAATAGAGCAACTGCTGGTGTATTAATGATGACACGAAATAGGTATAAATTCAAAATACTCCAATGTTATAAAAATATATATCGTTCATCGCAATGTAAATATTACCTATTTCAGAGAATATAAAAAGAATATTCGGGTAAGTATAGCATTTGCGGTGACTTTAATTATTATAATCGTTCAGAAACTTGTTTTTACGAAAATTAGTATATGGGATTACACAATGTGATATATGTATACGAAATACAGTACATAATAAGATAATATCAATCGATCATGTTATTTCTGATGAAAAACATCTAGAATATTAAGTTCATGGAACATCGAAAATATATATAAAGATTAAATAGAAATTGCAATAATTACGATAAAAATATTAATCGAGAAAAACTTTTTAATATGAACCCATTATAATATTGAAGTGGAATGGGTAGAGTGCATTTAATTCAGTTAAAAATGCTTTATTTTCTTTTCTACTAGTTTCGGCTATTATGCCACCACCAGGGAAGAAGAATGACAATCATTGGAAAAGAAATTGCTGCATTAACTATATTAATGAACAACATTATAACTTGTTTAAATATAAAAATATTTATATTAATTTTTAAAAAACTTTAGTTATCGCGACAGATTTAGGACAGACAATAAAATGATGTCAGCTCCAACTATTATCTTTTATTAAATTGATGTATATAATATGAATGTTAACAGCTTTTGTTAAATAAAAAATAACAGTCTTATGCGAAGTCTTATCTGAGTGAATTTTTTTCAGCGTTCATAGAAATTGTTTCTTACACGAAATGTAACATTTTAAAAAATCTCAACGATTTAAGTTTCGGGAGCGGAAGTATATGTAAAGGATATTCATCGTTTCTGTAAATATTCATTATTTAACCTTTTTGGGTTATTGCTGAGCATGACTAGTATTCAAATTTAAGCGTCACAACTTTGATAACGATACGTTCGACGTATGTCAGGATTTGAGGTACGGTAATTTTTTTTTTTAGGAATACCTGAAGAGTGATGAAATGTATATAACATTGTTAAGTCCCTCAACACGACAAAACTGGCGGAGTGCGACCTACTAATCTGCAGGTACTGTGAAAGCAAGTCCGGCAGCGAAATAAAGTTTATAATTAATGATACTGTGGCCCCAACAAGAGTATTGAATTACACCTAAAACATCAAATACATACCTAAAATCATTTGTTAGTAGAACCACTAGATATTTGCCAGAGTCTAAATTATAGATATCAAAATAAATAAATAGTTCGTCGATCGTCTCACCTATGACATTCTGACAAGAACTAAAAAATTCGAAACCGTTATATGTCCGATGGTTCTACTGACAAATGATTTTAGGTGTTTACTTGATATTGTGTGTATAACTCAATGTTTGCCGGGGCAATAGTCTTCGAAGTAGTTGTTCCCAAAATATTGTTTAGGTATAAATGTCTTTTTTTCTTCTGAAAAAAAAAATAAATAAATAGAAAAGTGTAAATACGGCTGTATATTTGCTAACATAAACAGTTTCGTTCTACTTTCATTCCGTTTTAGAACAATAAAATAAAAAATATAAAATTCCGTAAAATAACATTTTTTTTTTTGGAAGAACTATTGGGCAATTCCATTTTTATTTTTAGTTTGGGATTTCTTTCACAACAGTTTTATTTTTTTCTCTTCCAAATTGAACAAGGAATTCAAATATAATTTTTATTTTAAGAAAAATCACTGACGTATCATTTTTTTCTTTAAAAATATCCAGAGACGTGCCTTTGCGCACGTCACTGGTGAATCTGAAAATAATATTTTTATCGTGAAACATGTATTATTGTTCACTGTCAAAACCTGTAAATTTTCATTGAAATATTTTGAGCGGTTTCCGCAATATTTTTAAATTTACATTTTAACTTTAACACCCTGTAGATCGGAAACTAATTAAGTATGTTAATAACATTTATCACAAATCACTTGTACCTCTTGCAAGGAATGCATCGACTTACCAAACAACCTGTATAGATACTATAAACTATAATACATCTAAATGTTTAAAATGACAAAATATTATTTATACAATTTTATTTGGGTAGGTACTATCTCAAATAGGGTCGTTCCTTTCCAGTCAGCGGCAGAATCCTAGTAAATAGAATTCTGCAATTCTGTGGTTGTCTTACCTTGCGGCATAGACGACTTTATTGATTGTTAAAACAATACATCCGTGTAATTTGTGTTGCCTGACCTAAATTATTTTTTTAAATATTTGTTTTTATATTGTACAAATTTGTAATCATATTTTTAATTCAATTAAAACAAAACACCTGAACAACCGAATCTTTTCTCTATGTATGTTAAAAAAAAATAAATTTCGTCTGAAATCCTTATTTCCTGACGAAACAACGTGAACGCACTCAAAAGTAACACGTCATAAATTCGTATGCCACCGTGGCCGTACGTTGCGCTTTAACGAGAACGTGAATCGTGAATGTAAAGTGTTTGTGTTGGTTACATTACCGTAAGTCATCGTAACTTCTCTTGAACCGAATAGAAGTGTTGACGTTGATCATTTTTAATTTGTGCTTCAATAAGTTAAATATTAAACCGTATTACACACTAGAAATTTATGTAAGTATAAATTTTAAGACCTAATCAAATTGATTTAATAAAATGTAAACAATAAATGCATTTATTCTCGTGATTTCTGAATTGGGATATTTTTCTAGAAAAATGGACCAAATCACAAAATTCATTGAACCTGGACGTCAATTCGCTAAAGATTCTATCAGATTAGTAAAAAGGTGTACGAAACCAGATAGGCGAGGTAAGTAACATGTAACGAGGAGTATAAGGTTTTACTTTAAAATATGTTTACAATATGCTATGAAATGTCTTGTATTGAGAAATATTCAAGTAGGTAGGTAAGCCTTATTTTCAAAAATTTCGTATTATCTACATCGACATAAAAACTGTTGTTTATTTGTTAAATAATCGGCTTGAAAAAAGAACCTTATGAATAATAATTTCGCCAGTTCTTCAATTTCAGGTACACGTAGTTAAGATATTAAATATAAATCAAATAAAAAGTTAAAATAAAAAGTTTATTCAAGACTACGGGATAATAATCGATTTGTTATAACCATGTAAATTACTGTTAAGATTGATCGATCTCACTGTTCTTAATAACTGGAAAATCGTATCTAATTTAAAAATTTACTATAGGTTTATTCGTTTTATTGCTACGATATATTTTTCCACACCCACTTGCAAATTTAAAAAAGCTTAATTAATAAATCGAGGTATGATAATATCCGATAAGTGGCAGATTTGTAATATACAATGTTACCTCGTATTTAGTAGCACAAAAGAGTTTCTCTTAATAATTTATAAAATGTAAATACTGTTCCAATATCATTCAAGTAAAATATGAACAAAAATTTTTGGGAATTAAATTAGTTAAGTAAGCAAAAGTATAAACAAACACAATAGGTATCTAAAGAAATGAAATTCCCACCCATACAATTCCGGTCAGTTGCAAGGAATGATTTTTTCTATTTATGTACTTTGGAAGTTTTTAAGAATATATTAATAAAATATTTTTAGCAAAAAAATAAGATATAATAAATATGTGAATAAAAAAATGTCATGATGATTAGGTACACGTTTGTGGTAGGTATATACAAATAAAGTTTTGCTACACAGTTTTCGTCCGAAGATTTTCCCAAATCATAAAAAATACACAAAATTCAAGGTAGTAAGTAGTCCACGTCTGAATATTTTTCTAAAAAAATTTTTTGGAAACAAACAATTAAGACAAAATTTTTCCGTAAAGAGAATCCTGTCAAAAGTTTTGGAGGTTTCCCACTGGGACAAGCACTTCTGTTTTTATTTAAATGTAGAAAAATGAAAAAAAAAATTGTGTACTATAATATACCCTTGTTCCTTTGGAAGCAATTGGCCTACTTTGATTTATTCAATTTCTCCTTGTTGACGTTGGATTCTACGTGTTATTTTGGGTGGACTTTTATGAAGTTTCCATATTCCTAAAATTAACCGGTTTCGAGATATTTAATTTTTTTCAAAGAAATGGAGAGAAACAGTTACTAGCTTCAAACCATGTGTATTTTATAGCAAGCAAGACAAAGCAATGATATTTATAGGGGGGATAGCTAGATCCCTAAGCTTCCCATTCATACTTTCAAAGTGGCTTAATTGCATACAGGGTACTAGAAATTTAATGCTGAGTTTAGTTAACTTCAAACTTTCATAAATCGTTTTTTTTAAATGGAACACCCTGTATGTTTTTCTATATTCTGATATACAATTTTATTCTCTTTTGAACGGTATCAGGGTTCCCTATACCTATCTCTTCTAGTTTTTAAGTTATCTACTGTTTTTTTTGTAATCACCTAAAATCATGTAATTTCTTGTGAGGACAGCTGTGGAATTTTTAGCAAAACTTCAAAACAAACAACTAAACTGACACCAGTTATTTATTATTATTTATTCATAGACTTTGCAATGGGATTCTAAGCAGAACATGTTGGCCCATTTAGAACATTTTTTGGTATGAATAAAGACAGAATTTTTTAACTAGAACTACTTTTTTACACTAAATGAGGGAAGTTTTGCTAGTTAACTCTATCCATGCACGCACAGTATGTGACCGGATTTTTAATTTTAAGGAAAGCGTTGAAAATAGTTATGATTTGGAGGCATAATGTGTTTCTCAAACTTTATTACTGTTTTTTTTTATGCAACCATGTATTCAAAGTAGATTTGTTTTAAAATTAATTTATTTGATGTTTGGGGTAGACTATATTATTTGAAGATTTAAAAAGTTGTGTTTGCTGTTCTTTTTTTATTGTAAGGCAGTAATTAATAAGTAATTATTTTTACAGAATTCCAAAAAATAGCTGTCGCAACCGCCATCGGTTTCTGCATCATGGGATTCATAGGATTTTTCGTGAAACTTATCCATATACCCATCAACAATATCATTGTTGGATCATAATCGACCATATTTCTTATTTATCACTCATGTAATTCATAATTTTTGTTATAGATATAAATTATTACTTACTATAATAAATTCATCTTCCATTTGTGTATTCATCGAATAATAAAAACAAATGTTGTTTCATAAACTATTTTATTTTTAACCAATTGTTGAAAACGGCACAAAACCAATTTGGAAAATACATATATACAACCCGTTTTTCACTTTTACTGGTAAAGAAGAGATTTGCAACTTTTCAGTTTTTAGTAGTGTGATGTGTGATTTTATTCAGTCCGTTTAATTTTTGATAAAGGTAAGACGAAACAAGGTAGAATCTATAAATTTGCAAATCTCTAAAGCAAAGCAAGTTTATCTGAAATTTAAAAAGCACCAAAGGTAATGGTTCTTATAAATATAGGGTGAGGCTAATAAACTGTTTTTATTTAGTGAAGGATAGATAATCGTGCTTTACTGTCCATTTTTTTTCTTTGAGGAAGTGTGGAACAACTTGGAGCACTTTCTCCATTTTTTTTTAAACCAACATGTATATATGTTTCAAAAACTTATTCTGAGTAGCACATGAACTCTTGTGAGTAAACTAAAGTATTTTAAGATTTTATACAAAAATAGAAAGTTTTGTGTAAAAAATAAATCTGTGATGGCACAAGAAATTTTTAATGGTGTCCTACCAAATTATGAAAGAAGTCCTAAATTTATAGATGACTTAACATCTTATCACATTTTCACCTTTTAAGTATTTTGTCTTTTAATTTAGAATTAAAACATATGCCATTTCGTGACATAAAAAAGGCACTGTTTAAAATAAAAACAAACTGTGTCAAATATTCACAACTACCTTGCAAAAAAAATTAGATAGTCTCCATAGAAAATTGTTTTACGAGCTCCAAAAATCAATATTTGACTCAGTTTTACAAGCATCTGTCCTAAAAATATTAAAAAGCATTTTCTTAAAGCAAATTATCCAAAATAATTGCCTAAGTAGCTAGGTAAAATATACCTTGAATATAACAAAAAAAAAATGTATTGAAATATAGCCTAAAATTACAATCACACATTTTAAAAAGCAGTAATACCTAATTATAAGTTTATTTTATTTTAAAAAACCACCAATTTGATTATAAACAAAACAAGGAAAAGGAGTGATTAGACCATGGCGTCAAATATTATTTTTGCTCTATTTAATACATTTTAATTCTGTCAATCAGTGGGTTAAACATCGCAAATGGTAACAATGAAGCCACAGAGAAAAATCAGTATTATTTCCTGGAATGAATAGAATTTTAAAATAATCAATTTAGAAGGATGTACTTTACACAAACAGTTACTCACAGGGGCCCTATTATTTGATGTAGTTTAATAAGTAGCCATTTGAATATCTACATCCATCTAATTTTAGTACAAGTATTTTTTAAATTTGAAAATAAAGATTAAAATTCATTGGAGCAAATAATCAACTTTATAGTGTATCAAATTGATGCTTAAGAGTGTGCACTTACTTTCTACGTTTACATCTGTAATAAAATTTAACAAAATAGAAAAAATAAGTTTATAATATCCATTCACTGGTTATTTCACATCAATAGGAATTCTGAATAGAACAGGTACATTTTGTACTATCCGATGCCTAATCGGATTTTTTTTTCAATACATTTTTTACAAATCACTAAGTCTAAAGTAGAGGTAAATGGAAAAGGTACAAGAAATAGTTTTAAAAACTAATACTAATATAAGTAAAAATAGAAAAATATGTAATTAAAAACAATATTAAATATTTAACACACAATAATATTAAAAAGTAAAAATAGATACAAATTTGGCAGTAATATACAAAATATGTTAATAAACATTTAAATAATATAATAGAAGTAAGAAATACTATAATTCTATTACTTGGAATGCTTATTATGCACCAATATTACATTTGTAATTATAACAGACATAGGTACACATCTAATATAATCATTTCAACATTGGTAAATTTTCAGATCTGGTAACAATCAATGAGGTGGTATTGTTAAAAACAACAATTAACAAGTTATCATAATTTACACAATCAAACATCACTCCAGATATCAGTTTCCGTTTGAAGAAAAAATGCATTACAATTTTTTTATATAGATTACTTGCATGAAGCCGTATGTTAAGGTTTCCCGCTGATTATAAATTTTGCTTTTCGTATTTAATCATAATTGATACTACTTGGTTGTTGCACATCAATCATCGATTACTTAATAATAATAGTGGTTTATAGTAAAATATGAACCAATTATGTTGTCCTCCCAATCTACCAACATAATAGTTTCACTGATCATTTACACTGGTCCCTATAGTTTAGTTTGTTGATTAAATATTTTTCTTTAAGAATATTTAGATGTATAAAATAGAGGCATATCAATTAACACCATTTGAAAGTCATTTTCTACGTATAAGTCTTTAATTTAAACTGGTCAATTTTGTGGCATTATCATTTGAGAGTTATATGTCAAAATAAAGTATCTAAAAATGGATCAAGACCAGTATAATGTGATCTTTTTACCTGATAAAGAAAATTTGTTCAGCTGAGATTTATCGACTCGATGCTTCTCTATATCAAATAATCTACATTTTTACTTATGCTTTTTTCCCAAACAAGAATTGAACACAGTTTATTATCAACCTAATTGCTTAGTAAATGCATTGTGTTTCTATTTCTTATAGCATAAAAATTAAAAAGTGTATAAACAGATAGAAGTATACATTTCAGTGACAAGTACTCAGTGACTATTAAATGTTGGACTGTACATCTAATAAGTAAAAACGTTGATAATTCTGTGCGATAAAACAAAAAAATTAAAAAATAAAAACAAACTCTCAAATACAAAAAATATAATACACAACAATATGAAAAGAGAAAAAGTTATGCCATACAACCATTGTCCAGTCCTGTACTACTATAATTTTGGTTCTCTGAGTAATTGTGGCATGGAGAATTGTAAGGGTATGTGTCCAAATTGGTATATTCACTAAACTCATAGTTTTCGTGCACTTCCTCTACTATTATACTGGGTGGTTTGCTATAGTTGGACTTGGAGTATGTGATGTTCGAAACTCCACCAATATTTGCTCGTGTGGAGTACACCTCCACCTGCGACCTAAAACAGAGGTCTCCTGAGGCTGGTCGACTGTAGGAATGGGTCTCCATGACAG
Organism: Anoplophora glabripennis; assembly: GCF_000390285.2. NCBI lineage: Eukaryota > Metazoa > Arthropoda > Insecta > Coleoptera > Cerambycidae > Anoplophora > Anoplophora glabripennis. The sequence continues at coordinate 77,813 of NW_019416807.1, forward strand.
AGGAAACGGGAGGAAGCCTGTAAATATGATCCCGGGTTACAGGACCGATATTGTGCTGACATTGTGGTCTATGTAGAGATAGCACTTCCATTAGCGACCTCTTCTGGTTCTGTAGCTCCTGTAGCTGGGTTTTAAGGTCGATGTTTTGGGTTTCCAGGGTTTCTGATTCATGCACTAGATTGGCGGTGCGTTCCCTTTTCTTTAGACGGCACTTTGTTGCCGCTATTTTGTTTCGTTCCCTTCTGCGCCTACGCCTTTCCTCATCTTCTGGAGTCAACTGAGATAAAAAAAAAAACGATTTAGTATATGCTTTCTTTAAGTAAACTTGTCTTGACTATTATCAACTACACCAGAGTTAAAATCAACAGATTTTTTAAAATCATGTTTTAAATCAAGGAATTTTAGTTAGATCTAACAAATTAAATTAGAAAATACAACTTTGCATTCATTTACAAATAAAATACTATCTGCACTGAGTCTGCAACAAAATAAATTATAGTACTGGTTGATTGATTATGGAAAATCCTTTTTTAAAGGCATTATCGATGTTTTATACAGGTTTCCACCAGTCTAAGAACTTCGCATTTTTATGGAAGATTTCATCGAAGTTAGTAAATAGGTACTTAAGTTGTACCATATTTTTGTTGGAGAAAAAAATACAGACAAATGGTACTTTTTGATGATCACTAGAAGCATCAGAATAATGAAATTTACGGTATGCATGATCAACTTTTGCGCCATCTATGAATTATAAAAAGTGTATTTGTCTCTAATGTAGATTTTGACACGAAAAGAATTAATTAATTAATTAAATCGAAACAAAAATATCCTTAATATAAAAGTAATAATTTTTAATGGAGTTAATATATGTATATTGATAAAAAAATTGAAAAATAAAAAATTATAGCGGTTTTGATTAAAATAATCATGATTTTTTATTTACATATTTTTTGAAAAAAAAAAGATAATTATCAATCCTGACTGAAAGAGATAAACCTATGTCGTCTTTATCAATTTTGGATTATCCCAGATAAAAATGTTTACAAGTAATCTTGCACTATTTAATTTATTGTTTCAAAGCCGCAATAAAGAATAATGTAAATAAAACAAAAATATTTAACTCGTCAATATATTAATTGTTTGATAAGTTATCAATTGACAATCTATTATCTATGATGTATATTAAACGTTTTTAAAAGAGCTGGATACGTATAAGGATAGGTACCTCAATACAATAAAGTGGTAACAACAGACTTGACGTACATATGATATTAGAAAACATATAAATAAGTCAAATTTGGGACTACTTAAAATTGTTGTACCTACATACATTAGGGTGGCCCAAAAAAAAACAAATATGTTTTTACGTCTTGTGAAAATATGTTAGTTTATCATGTTTTAAGAGCCCCTCAAAAATTCAGCTCAAAAAAAATTTTTTTAGAGGTCGCTCAAAATTTTTAAAATCGTCAAAAATATCATTTTTTTTAAATTTTTTTCCCGTTATTTTATCATTTTATAGGTTGAAAAAAATCTCGATTCTGAAAATTTCAAATCGATATTTTAATTTCTAAAGGTCACTCATAATTATTTTAACTTTAAAAGTAGCGTACCTACCTAAAATGTTTTCGAGCGAGTTCTAAAAATAAATATCAACAAACTAATATTTTTTTGATTGAATTTGATGAACAAAAGAATATAAATAAATCACGACACTTACAAAATTTCTCGAGGCAAAATTTACTACCGCACTGTATCAAATATTTATATTTTTTTTATTTTTAAAAATTTAAGTGTCTCGTGATTTATTTCTATTCTTTTGTTCATCAAATTCAATAAAAAAAAATATTAGTTCGTTGATATTTATTTTTAGAGGTCGCTCGAAAACAGGTACACTACTTTGAAAGTTAAAATAATTATATGACCTTTAGAAATTAAAAAATTTGATTTGAAATATTCAGAATCGAGATTTTTTTCAACCCAGAAAATGATAAAATAACGAGAAAAAAAAGTTTAAAAACAAATTCAATTTTTGACGATTATGGAAATTTTTAAAAATCTTAAGTGAGCTCTAAACAAATTTTTTGTTAGTTGATTTTTTGAGGGAGCTCTTAAAACATTATAAACTAACATATTTTCACAAGACACAAATATCGTTTTTTTTTGGTCCACCCTAATGCGCATGCATTTAAATTTGGAATATACCTACTTATAATCTCGTGAATTTAATCAATATGGAAAATATAAAACTAACAACAGATAGACATATTTAGATTAGTCTAAAATTATTAGAAACTGAACGCTCAATTTTCAATTTATTTATTTACATAGATATTGAAGGCCTTGCTGTAAGTCATTTTATGAAAAATATAGGTACATTAAAATGTTTATAAACTAGGAGCCTTGAAAATTACCTACCGGATTCTTAGGAATTGTAAATTAATAATTAAAATATGTTAATTATACGAATGGAAAGAAAATCAGAAACATTTTTTTACCTTTTTACTTTTGTGGATACTTTGTTTTTACTATTTTATAAGTAGGCAATTAGTTACAGTGCAGAAATATATTTTTCAAAGTCAATTATTTTAGAATGTATTAATTTGAAAAATATAAAAAAAAATTATTTCATGTTATCTTTAACATTATATTACTTTGGACTCAAAATATCAATATATTTAAAACTAAACCTTTTTTTTGTCAGCTTATCTTAACTATTATTTATATTTATAAAAGGATGGGCATGAGTGCTATTGTGAAAAAGTAGATACCTACCTATCAACTTATAATTGAAAATTGTTTATTTAAGATGGATTTTCAAAATTGTGGGGAATTAAAAACAGAAATACTATAAAATTATCGTTAAAGGGTAAACAAACATTTGAGTTTCATGACGTGCTAATAATCAGATAAAAGCTCGGATAAAAGATATGTCTGTACAGTCATGTCCAATAAAAACCGAGAAAACAGATAAATTTTAATAAGCAACAACATAATTTCGCCAATCAGAAATCAATAATAAATATACATCTTCCAATGTGACACACAAATCTTTACGTCAGTAAACTGCAAATGCAGGACATTTAAAAAATTTAAAGATGATGGCATTGAATATAAATTTGCAGATAAACATGAGACCTTCGTGACGAGCTGATGTGGTGATAAATAATAATAATAATTTATTGTTGTGAGATTAAATCTCGATATTTACTAATTACTGCTCCTACTCCCATAGAATATTAAAATGAACAATTCAAAATTAAGTAGTGCTTGTACTCGATATGTTTCAATAATTTGCTTGCACTTAGTAAAATTACAATTTTTTATCATCCAGTATGTTGGTTTTATAAATATTACACAGCAATACCAATCTATAACTAATTTTAAAAAAAATCATGAAATATTGTTCAAAATTGCAGAAAAGTTAATTTTAGTATTTTTTCTTGATCTACGCATCTTGCGAACAAGAAAAAGTTTTGTGACACTGTGACGTGTCTTAAAAGAGTACTTCTATCTTTCAATTTCGAATTTAATATTGCATTCTAAGATTTTGTTTCTTTCTGCAAATATGAACGTGCTTGATTCGAATTAGTCACACTGTACATACTTTAGTTAAACTTGTGAAAAATTCAATTAAGTACTCGTGTAAAACGACCTTCTAGATGATGATTATTCCTTATATTTTTCAATAATTAATTACACTTTTAAGTGGTAATAAATTTTACTGAAAAGTTGTAATGAAGAATTATTACAGGCGCCTAAAAATATGAAGTAGGTACTTTTATTGTGTGTATAATAAAAACTTAGTCAACAAGGAAACTACCATTGGAGGCATTGGATACTGAAGGCTAAACATAATAGGCAATGTATACCTACATTAACGGTGAAGAGAATTTTTTAATATATTATGTTGTTTTTGCAAATGTTGTTAATGCTCAGTATAAATATTCATAACATTATTATTTTTATTTAGGTACGTCTGCTTAAATATCTCCAATATGGTGGTAAATAATTATTTAATTAGAAAGAATCAACTAATGTCCGTTTTTTAAAACAAACATTCTATAACTAACCAGAACACAGAAGCATGATTTCTTTAACAATCTAGTCTTTCACACAACCCACATTTTAATGTACACAGAAGAAAAACATTATTATTGCCAATCACATATCCATCAATAAGCTCAATTTTAAATGGTTTCGTCCCAAAACACCAATTTCTGAAATTATTAACGCACTAACTATTATTACATCTTCGATCAAATATGCTGTTCATTTGCACAAGTCTAATTATAATTTTAAAACTTACGACGACAGTTGGTGAAAAAAAAAAATGACTTTTATAAAATAAAAACAGCGGGTTGTGCTTTCGCACCGATGAAGGAGTGAATCAAATTGAAAACTTGGCCAAGGTACAATAAACACAAATTAAAGGAATACAATATTTTTTTTATAGTTTTTGGCAAAATGCGGCAAAACATATCGCGTTTCGAACACACACACACACCACGCAAGTTATCGTATTGGACATCCGCCAGACGCATATATTGTACAATATTATGTTTTCCTTTACCCACTCGCACAAACCTGTTCCATATGAACAGCCTACATCGTTTTCGTGCATATTGTTACCTTAGTATTGCTTCTTGTGGGTTTGTTATTGTTCCTGAGGCACGGTGAATCAAATTCGAATGTTATAGACGCCACAGTAAACTCGCAAAAATATACGGTTTAAATTGTTGTATGTACTCGGTATGGGTACGTACCTATGCCTTTGAAACACTTATATTGTGATGAAGTGGCTTTAAAATAGGCATAGAATAAAGCGAAGAATATAGTTTTCCGCAGCTATTTCTATATTTGTTAATTTGTATTGAAATCTTCATGTTTATATAGTTAATTTTTAATAATTGATAAATAATAACACTTCTTGTTAGATATTATTCTACAGTATCATGACTTTATAGCCTTTGGTCAGAATTCATCACTTGGTTAACAAAAAGTGTATTGTTTTTGGTAAGCAAACTATCATCGATTTAGTTCTGCATTTTAATTTTAGATTCAATAAGTGTAAAAACAATTTATAAACAATGAATTTTGAGAAATGTTTACTGCTAATCTAAAAATAAAACTATGATTATTTGCAATTATCGATTAAAAAGTCTGTGCAATTTAAAATCCTTTATACGTTTTAATTTAAACAATAATTAACTCATTCTATTTCAAATAAATTGTTAAGAAGTAGTATTTGTTGTTGGGCAGCAAAAATTGGTAAAGGTGGCCCATTTATGCGTCGTTGCATAATATTTTTCGAGACTAGAATATTTAAAATGTATTACTACTTCTTTAAAGTTCCAAATTAAGTGGATACATTAAACAAAACAATTTCATAACTAGCATATCCAAAAGTGAAAAGCGACATGGCCATGGAAACATTAAAAGTTTATTTATGTAAGCCATTGCTGTTAGTATTAATTTTAACGATTTTGGTAAAATACGACAATTATAGTTTATAATACTGATCTATTATTTATTTATGTTTTATATACATTTTTTTAATATACAATGCACTAAATTGTTCTGTATGTCAGTCAAGACCAGTTTATTAGAGATTGAGTTATTAGCCACTTATCAGTCACACAAATTCTTTAATAGATGTAATACAAAACTTTCCCTCTGATTTCAAAAAAGTAAATAAAGGTGTGCAAGCAGCTTAAATGATTCATCAAAAAAATGCTATTTATGCGAATGAAGACGTGCCTATTTAGTAACTGCGTAACTACGAAATTATTCCTAAAGTTCCAAAAGCTTTTTTTCCTCTTGTCTAATAATGTGAGAAATTATTCCAAATCCAATAATTGGAATAAGGAATTGTTTTCAATAAATATGTTATAAGAGCACTTATGTGGCGTGTACACTGGTATATTTACTCGTAGTAATTACTCTTTGAAAAGTTGTTTTCTCACACAAAAGCACTTTCTTCTTTATCAGTTTCAGTTTGCAGTTCAAAACTGAACTAGTCAGAGTAGTGGCAACTGAAATCGTTCACATTGGATTAGTTGATGAGTGCGAACAGAAAATCGGTGGAAGAAAAGGTAATCCCATTCTCACTATACAGGGTGTCCCAGTGTCAGCGTTCAAATATTTACCAGGGGTAGACCAGACCAATATAAGGTTAAAATTCTTATAAACTATTTATCTGCTATCCATTCTCACTGAGTTACAGGGTGTTGTTTGGAAAAAATAATAACAACTTTTCGCAATAACTTAAAAACGTAATTTTTACGTGAAGTGTACATCTATTAAAAGTCATTAAAATGACATGGTGCTTATTTCGATCTGACGCCAGGGGTGACCTAGTCCAACTTGTCCTCAAGGTTATGTCTTCATAACTTTTGCATATCCTAGTTTAATGTAATTTGATTAAGTTCTCCTGAATCTGCAATCGATTCTGAACAAAAAGTGTGCTCTTGTTTCATAGCTCAAAATTGAACCGTTTGAGTCTAAAGGATCGACTGCATTTGACCGCGTAGAAAAATGCATGTAAAGATTTTATTACTTGTTATCTAGTAGGTACCTGTCATTATAAAAAACAAAGTTGTTTACCGTTGACGTACAGTTTCACATGTAGCTGCGGCTCAATGAATATGAAGAAATAAGTTTTATGAATGAATTATTTAATGTTTGGTTACTTATAGGGGAACTAAAAATAAAATTGAAAATTATCTAACAGAAACAAAATTATGTTAGCAAAATGACAATATTAAAAATAAAATAGAATTATTTCAATAAATGCTCGAAATGCTGTCCATTTACTTCAATGCATCCCTGACAAGGAATTGTAAACCCATCGCAAATCAACGGTTGCTTGAACTCGGCGACTGCATTAATTTTTTGAAGTAAGTAGTCTCTCGTGTTACTGGTTTCGGCATACACCAGTTGCTTCATATGATCCCAATAAAAAAATCAAGCGGGTTGATGTGAACGAACCTGGGAGGCAACATAATAGGTCCATTTTTCCCAATCGAGCGTTCTGGAAAATGTAAATCGAGCCACGCAGATACCTGTCTTCCTTTACGAGTAGGTGCTCCATCTTGTTGGTAGTTACGCAAAGCTAAGGGAACGTCATCTAGTACGCCATCAATATTTTCTAAAAAATCCGTGTATCTCTCTGAATTCAATCGGTCTACAATAATTTGAGGAGGCATGACTCCGTTGAAGATTCCTCCCCAGACATTTATGGAGAATCTTCTTTGAACGCGGAGAGTCATATCACATGTGGATTTTCAACGTATCAGACATGACATTTTTTTAAATTATGTATAGCATTTCTCGTAAAGATAGTTTCATCGCTCCACAATATCTCTTGATGGAAATTTTTCGTCATTATATTTTCTAACAACCATCTACAAAATTGTATCCTTTTTTCGGAATCACGAGGATGTAAAGTTTGTACTTTATGTAGGTGGTATGGATGCAGTTCTTCTCGGTTTAAAATTCTCCAGACGCTGGCTTCGTGAAATACCTACTTTCGTTGACACTGGTGGAAGGATCATCAACAACAGCAGATATTACATTTTCTTCTAAAATGTTTGCATCTTCGAAATTACCTCTTATTCTAGTGTTTCCAATTTTAACACTCCCGGTCTCACAGACTCTTGGAGAACTCGTTGGAATACGTGCTGTGAAGGTTGCCTTCTGTTTGAAAACCTGCGTAGATACCGTCGTGAAGCCAGAAATGAATTTCCATCACAGAAACCATAAACAAATATCATATCGGCATATTCGTTGTTGCAAAATTTCACAATACTTAATATCTTGTTGTTTTGTAAATTTAATTTCTCGTAACTTCGACTACTGTAATTCATTTTGACATGTACGCTTGTAAACAACTTTGTTTTTTATAATGACAGGTACCTACTAGATAACAACAAATAAAATTTTTTCATGTATTTTTATACGAATTAATGCAGGCGATACTTTAGACCCAATTTACTCGAAAACGATCCATTTTTGAGCTATGAAACAAGAGCACATTTTTTGTTCAGAAGTTATGAAGACAGCCTTGAGGACAAGTTGGCCTAGGCCGCCCCTGGCGTCAGATCAAAATAAGCGCCATGTAATTTTAATGATATTTAATAGATGTTCACTTCACGCAAAAATTACTTAAATCCCTGAAAGGGTTTATGAGTTATTGCGGAAAGTTGTTATTATTTTATTTTTTCTAAACAACACCCTGTAACTCAGTGAGAATGTGCCGCAGAAAAATATTTTATAAGAATTTTAATCTTAGTTTGGTCTGGTCTACTCCCAGGTACATAGAACACAGGAGGGCAAGAGGACAAAATAATTTCGGTTTCGAATCGCACCAGGCGAGGCGGAGACGGATCCGTTCCTGGGAGCCTACGTGAAGGGCGTTCGAATGTCGGCCCAGGGAATATTATGTTAATTATCCACAACGAAGTTCCTAGTGAGACCGCGAAATCCTTTTTACATATTCATACTGCTCATATATCTACTCCAAATACTACTATATGGAACATTTTGACATCTTATGGGTATTTTTTAAACGAATGATTAATTTTATATAAATTTTCTGTTTTTATGAGATACGGTTGTCTACTAGTCTTTGCTATCTAGGCAGGTCGGTCGATAGCCGCACGGTTTAAGGCGTCAGTACTTAAATCGATGTGTCGAACTGCCCGGGTTTCGAATCCCGCGGTCGGTGACCGTAGATTATCTATACTTGTACGGAGGATTGGCGCCCTCTGTGCAGGTATGGTAGGGCGGAAAAATGTTGGCTTGGGTCAATGTGAGAGATTGACACCGGTTGGCATTTGACCACCCCCCTAATTAATGAGGTTTTCCAGGTTTCCCTCATTCCTGCACTGAATGGTGGTTAGGGCCTACCAACATAAGTCGTTCCTGGGCGCAAATGCGGCCTGCGTAATAATAATATGCCGCCTCCTCTCCCGCACAAGTCTCGGACTTCTGGGCTAATTCTCGTAATTAGAATGAGGAGTAGAGATATTATTATTATTATTTATTTACTGTCAACTTGCTTTTAGTGTATGTGTGCATAAAAAAGGCAGTGAAATTACATAAAACCAGTACTAAAAGAACTAATAGGACAGATAGTGGCTGAAACTGACAAAAATAATTAAAAGCTGCGCGTAGACAGACAATAGCAAGAGAATGAAATACTACTTACTTCATTTTCTTGTTTGATCTTGTCCTCTTCCGATTCGCTACAATCGTTCTTCTTGATCCTCTTGACCTTGTCCATGTCAAAAAGATCTTCCCCGTCGCTTTGTTGTTTTCGTTTTTGCTCGATCGTCAATTTGAGTCCAGCTTTGATCAGTTGAGAGCAGGTATGCTGAACACTGGGCGGATTCGTCGTTGGTGACTCTACTTGGCTGCTACTGGAGCTGTTCGAGTCGCTGCTCATACTGTTCAGGGCCCCATTTCGACCAGCAATAGGTCCATTGGGTGTCTTCCTTGGCGCCTCGTCGCCGAAATTGTAGTTATCGAGAGGATTTGTCATGGCTATTAGAGAATTCAGTATTTCGGGGGTACGGGGTGTGGTACTGGTGCTCTCCACCAGGAGGCTGTTCACGGCATTGGCTGCCGAGGTAGCCAAGTCTACGTTTAAATTATACATAATATCACTTTTTCTTTAAAATTAAATCACAATCAATCAACGAGAAGGACTCGTTAGGAAATACACTTAAATTAGTATTCTACACTCGCAAGTGTCTTTAACTTGTTAGTTCTCACTTAGTTATCTCCTTGACGTCGTGTGTTGAAGCGGTTCCAAGATTTCAGGCGAAGGTAAACTGAAATAAAAAAAATGCTATTACTTTAATTACCCTTAATAATAATGGTTATGATGGTGATGACCTCTCGTAAGCAGAATAAGTGGGGCGAGTACAAAAATATTGTATGCACCTGTTCAACTTAAAATTTCAACTAAACGAATGCCCTATTTTCTAATTCATAACGTATTATGTTTGTTCGAAAGCTTTTTCTCTTGGGACACAAAGTAAAATAAATGGACGTGAAATTTTGAACTAATTACACCGGATGTTAGTAGTAAAACTGCCAATAAAATATTATTATGGGTACACATATGTATATCAACATAAATAAATAATTTGGCATTTAGGTTTCTGGGTGTTTATTGTATAATACACAATACACATACCGATACATATATAATACGAACTATATTTGGGCGTATACGCAAACGGTATGTCATCTTCTTTTAACCAATTTTATAACAAAAGTGAAAAAATTGTTTATACAATTGCAAGTTCACGTGACTCTAACAACGTCTTAGGTCCACGCTGACTATACCTATATGTGGTTTTCCAATGCATTTTTTATTTTTAATTCAAAACACGGCGCGGCAGCATAACTAAGATCGAAACAAAATGTTGACCTAGGATGATTCTCTGAGTACTCTCTTTTTACTTCATGAAAATATACGCATTATGAAGCCCTCTGAAAGATATACTGAGTAAAATCACACCGAAAATATCTCGGACTTCACTTTAATTGAAGTATATTAAAAATAATATTTACTTCACATTCAACATTTCCTGAATTTAAGCGGTAACGCCACTCTAGAATTTTGAAAAAATCGATTTTGGGATAAAAGATTTACGTGGGAGTAAAATCGGAAACACGAGTTTTTTCGAGGTAGAGCGCAACCACCTGCGAGCTGCAGAAGTGCTTATTGTAACTTGTGATAACGCGCGCTATAGCTAGCTATTAGACCTCTTTTATGCACGCGTTTTTCTCCTCTCAACGCGAAGTTGACAAAAACGCTGCGTTTCAAGATACCCTGAATAGAGTTACTACGTTTATGCATTTTACGCTCGTTTATTTGCTCTCGCGTTTTCAATTCTGTCGCGATGGCTTTACAGAACGCTTGGCGACACGCGTTCCGAAAAAGCACGAAAGTATATCGGCGTTTTTATGCAAAGCGCTCTTTGTCGCAAGTCCAGTGGCTCTGTCTGTCAAGAATAGTTTTAGCACAGTTTGTTTTAGTTTTAGTTTAGCTATTGATCAAGCGGGACATGGATGCAATGGACGCAATTGAATTCTATTTCTATTAATTGGATGTACTGCCCATCGCCTCTTACGTTTTCTATTACATATTTTTTTATAGCACAAATACAATATACACGGATCCATTTTCATGTACTTCACTGACTACTGTGTGGCATGAAACTGGCGACAACTGATAGAATACGCGTGCATAAAATGGAGCAGAAATAT
>NW_019416807.1:89853-127552 GCF_000390285.2 Anoplophora glabripennis
CGAGCGTCAAAAAATATTGATTAGATCAAAAGTTATAAACAGAAGAAGTTTATTTATGACTTTTGAATTAAACATTTATAAACTGCGTTATTATTACCAGAACGTTTTGGCATCGCATCCTCTCATTCCTTATCACTGTCTAATAACTCACACGAAATCTGGAATCGGTAAGTTGAATAGTTTACAAGTTATGGCCTTATAAACAAATTAACTAATTATTAGTCTGGACGATCCCGAGCGTCTTCTACAATCGCACTGATTTTTTTCGTGCTAGATTTCATAATAATACATTGAAATCTATATATTTTTTTTTTAGATAATTTGCAACCTGGAAAGTTTTTTTAATTTTTAGTCTTAGTTGCAAAATGAGAAATACGACGCATGCGCGTGATATAGTTATATATTATTACATATCCGGAAAGCTTATGAAAAGAGCTTTAAGTTAAAAAAAAAATCGTCAAGATTCGTTGAACAACAACGGAGTTACAGACTTTCAAATATATTATTTTCAAGCGAATTTCGCTTTTTTTAACGGCAGGGCTATGAATATTATCCTCATTTTCTTTGGATTCGCTGTCGTTCGCTTCCCTCACCCTTCCGCAGTGCCACGGCTCGCCGAAAAATCAAACGACCCACACACTTTTGACAATATTTCTTATGCACTTAACATACTTCCACAAATAAAATATTTTCATCTGGGAAAGTAGTCGGGTTGCTGGTTATGACAGCCGCTACCAACCTAATTTGTTTAACAATAGGTCGTCAACTTTGACAGTCTGTAACTCCCTTGTTTTTCAATGCATCTTGACGATTTTTCTTTAACTTAACGCTCTTTTCATAAGTTTTCCGAATATGTAATAATATATAACTATATTTCATTCTGCAACTAAGGCTAAATAAAAAAACTTTCCAGGTTACAAATTTAAAATTAAAAAAAAGATAGATTTCAATGTATTATGAAATATGCCATGAAAAAAGTCAGTGCGATTGTGGAAGATGCTCGGGATCGTCCAAACTAATATATAATATAATAAATAGTTAATTTGTTTATAAGGCCATAACTTGTAAACTATTCAACTTAGCGATTCCAGATTTCGTGTGAGTTATTAGACAGTAACAAGGAATGAGAGGATGCGATGCCAAAACGTTCTGGTAATAATAACGCAGTTTATAAATGTTTAATTCAAAAGTCATAAATAAACTTCTTCTGTTTATAACTTAAGTGTAGGTCTTTTGAATACGAAAGAAAAAGTACTTTACTGTTTCCTCGTGGAAATGAACGAAAAAAAAGTTATAAGCAAAAACCGTGAATTTACGTAAAAATGATACAATTCACCAGCCTGTAAACAATCTTCCCCCCATATTTATGACTGTAGAAACTAATATGTTATTGTATATAATATTTAGAATCTATAGTGATAAATTCAACTTGCCGAAACTAAAAGTCGCGAAATGGCCATTTCCCAGTTCTTTTTCCTGGCCTATATGAAAATAAGGCGTCGTTGCTTGCGTCACCTACAGCCGCCATTTTGAATCCAAATCGTGTGAAAAAATTCACAATACTTCCTGAAATCATGTACAATAAAGCCTTTTTGTTCATGACACTATATCGATTTTTCCTTGAAAATTCCCGAAAATATTATTTTTTCCAACTTCTAGAGTGACCTTATTAATGCTAAATTTTTATCATTAATTTTCCGTTAAAAAGATATTCAAATAATAATTGAAAATGAAAAACACAACTCAAGCATGAAGCGAACGAAAATTAATTTACTATAAAATAGTTCGGAGAGTAAAGTTATTTCTTTGAAGTTCAAATTACCACATAAAATTATAGTCAAAATGTTTTAAAAAACGGATTTCAACAACATTTCGAGAAAGAAATTATCAGTCTGTCTTTCTCCAACTTTATCCAAATTAAAATTAGAATTGTATACAAAATAGGTAATTAACCACTTGTGTTTATTTTAGAATACTTTTTTTTAGATTAATCTACATAATTGTATGTGGAATGGAGATATTTCAGATGGGCTTTTATCTCTAAAAAAGTGTGAGAATTTATAACAATTACAATTAATTAAAAATTTACGGCTCGTTAAGTGTTCCTAAAAAACAGGTTTGTTTAGACTCGCGACTCCTCGTAGATTATTTCTTAATACTCGGTTAATTCTGTTATTAACTTTTTCCAATTTTATTGCTCGTAATTAATGGTTTACAAGATATTTTAATACACACGTTCCTCGGTGGCACAAGGTCGTTCGATTTATATTACGAAAGAAATAATATTTTTATTATTCAGTTGGTCTGTGTTGCACAGAAGATTTTAATGTGTATTTTTACAAGCTTCACCACTTTGTTTTTAGACAAACTAGAATCGCAGCGATCTCTCCAAGGTCGTCACCTTCCGATACAAGGTGAATCTAGATAGCCCTTTTAATTAAAAAAATATTTTCGTCCGCCACATAAATCAAGATATGCCATCCCGATGATTATCAGCAAAACCTGTTTGTATCCACAGATAGAGGATCCGAGATTTTGTTAAAAGTTGCTATTTTTATTTTGCCGCTGTTCTAACAAAGAACAATTTACATATATGTATATAAATAAATAATCATATAATTGAAAGACACAATTTTTACTTTCACTTTCAATTAGAAGCACCTACATACATGCATCTGCTTTTATGAAACTAGGTAGGATTATCAAACTTAAGAACTTTGAGAATTTGCCACTGGTGTTCTGTACACCAACGTTTTTAGGAAGCCCCAAAAGAAAAAATCACATGGCGTTAGGTCTGGAAAACGAGGTGGCCAAGCAAATGGACCGCCTCTGCCAAGCCAACGTCCAGGAAAATTATTATTTCGGTAATCACAACGCGCTGAAGCATATTTAGCAGCAGACGGTGGAAAATTTGAACAACTCGTTTGTCATAATTGTTTATCAAATGATTAAAAATTGAAAATTTTTATTATTTTTGAATAGTTAAAACTGCCGTATCTCGAAAAATATCGTTCTGATTGAAAAATGATAGAGACATTTTTTATGACCTTATCTAGCTTATGATCCCACAGTCCGTGTCCCCGAATTTCGTAACACCCTGTATAACTGACATCGTCTATTTCGGAAACAAAGTATATTTGTTACACCCTGTACAGATATATACATTTTTTGTAAACATGTATAAATATACAACGATTTCCAAATCAAACGAAATATACTCATTCCTACATAATCTTTGGTTTTCAAATAAATATTATACTTTTTTATTAAAAATACCATAACAATCGCGGTAAAAACTTTTGTAAGAACGTCTTGCAACAATAAACAAAATGAGCAAAAAGCTTTTCAGCCCTTAGGCCTTTTTAGCCAAATATTTTTTATTATGATAGCGTCGTAACCTTTCTGGGACCAATTAAAGCAGATATTTTGTTAGGGCTAATCAATTTCTACTTACAAAACTGACAAATACTGACTAAATGGTATCAGTGCAAATAATGTTTTCTGAAAAAATTAAACGTTCTTAAAGAAGCTTTAACTTTCTTATTTGTTAAAATTTTAAACCGTATGTATAAAAGCATTATACAAACAAATAAATAACTCATACCACACCTTACAACCTAGTTTATAGAGAAAAAACAATCGTGGCTCTTTTAGTACTGAATTCCTTCGAAATGTTGCCAATAATGCCAATGTATCACACACCCACAACTTAATATTTAAACGCTAATAATTGATAAATCCTTAAATTCTCCTTGAATATCGACATATTCATTAATTCGTATACATTAAGTTTGTTATTGAGTCTCTAATTAACACCTACATTAGAAAGAATTGTAAAAAATGTTTCTCGCAATGGTACACCGTCTGTTTCAGTAAAGTGTATATATTTTTTATCACCAATAACGTACCCAATTTATTTTTTTGCGTTGAGACCAAGTTGTAATTTAATAAAGTTGAAGACTGAAAGTCTGACATTTTAATTGCTTTTGTTGAAATTTACTGAAATAACCATTTGTGCGAAATAATTACTACATCCGACAAAGTAATTTATTTTTATACAATAATCAACGCGCTTTTGTAATCTGAGAGTATGTATGTGCTAGATAACAAATTTTGGTCTCAAAATAACTACCTAAACATACAGTGTGTTTTTAAATGCCACATCACCTATAAGTAAGTCCTGATGAGAGCAACTGCATTGTTGCTAAATATAACAAAAAATATTATTATTTAAATGGAAAGTTCGTTCATTTTTACTTATTATTCAAATAAGTAAAAATGCTACAGGTATTCCAATAAAAAAATTAAATTCGTGTTTTATCTGAAAAAGTAACAATGTGGCAACAATCACATCTCATGATCCCATAGACCTAGTAAACTAAGTGAACTATGGACTGGTCCTAGAAAGACAGGTCAATCGCGCTGATGTGTGCAAGGCAGATGAAGCTAGTGCAGGCAAATACCGGTAAAACAGATAATAGTACACGGGTATACCGGTACAAAATACCGTAAACAAACCTTGGGGAAACAGTCATATAAAAGATTACTTTAAAATTTTGTGTGCGATTTAGTGTGGGTATGTGAAATATTTGTGAAAACTAAATATGGTGCAATCGTGTTCAGCGATCAACTGTTTAAGTGGGGAAAAAATAAAATTTCATAGGTAGAAAAGAGGTTATGATGGTACAAACATATTTATACTTTTCGCATCTTTCTGAAAATACCAAGTAGAGTTGTCTCTGATGATAACATATTTGATTATATTATTTTCCCCATTCATAGAATTAATATCTACACATTTTTAATAGAATTTTTTGTCTTCTAGTCTCTATATTATTTTTATAAAGTCTGTAGATCAGAAATTCGACGGCTGCCCCTTCTACCATTCATCTGAATATAATTAAAAACCTTATCAATCATTTTTCAAAATTTTTAACTTAATCATACTTTAAGTGTAGCCACCACATATAAATGTAGTTAAAATCACTTTAACTTCAATCGGGAATACGGCCCAACAGAAGAAAGAGGTAAATAATCGAGTAGCTAGCTGATTGGTTGAATAAAATATAGCGCGCTACAGTGGAAGTTCTGTGAGCGAAACATAAGCCCGCACTAGCTCTATCTCTCTCGCAGTCTGTGCGATTGCCGTTTATACAGGCAAAATGACAGTTGGGCGAGTCCAGTAGTTTATAAAATCTATGCATGATCCAAGGAATTTTATTCCGGGATGTCAAATTTAGCAGAAACAGACAATCCGTATAAAAGTTACTACATAATACATGTATTTTATTTTAGTTCCTCAGTAAGTAATTCAAAAAGCAGTAAAGCACACATACTACTGTGGCTATATTTCAAAACTTTACAGAAAATGTAATATTTCAAAATATTCCAATCAGTAGGTTCCTACAAATTCGTTCTCTTTTTTTTATGTTTGGCTCTAATTTTATTACTGAATCAGAAATTTCTTAGGCTTTGCCAACCAGAACGCAATGCATTAACTCTTTTCTAAATCTTTCATTAGTTCATTCTTTTACTGATACTGATTCAAATTAGATCCAACCATCGGGATAGGGTGAACAGAACCTTTTCAAGATTTACTCTTGAATTTCTTCTTGATTTTAGAAAATTATTATATAGGATGATTTTGATCCCAGAGGTCGGTGGCGCGGTGTCTTAATTTTTCTGGAACATATGTGTCGTCATTTTATTAAATCAACTACAGCGTCAAAACCTAGTAGTAAAGTAGTATCTTCCCCCTACTTAATTTCAAAAACCTGTCATAAAATATTCAGTTATATTTTCTAAAATACATTCGTAATATTTTATGAAATAAAAACAACAAATCATTTGTGGAAGTTGTACATCCAATTATCACTTCACAAAATCACAACTGACAACTATTCAGCGTCTGACGTCACGTTGTGTGAGAAATCATTTTTACCAGCAGCATTTTGCGGTTGATAACAACCTTTCTATATACGGTTATAGTGTTAAGAACGTAACTCTAATAAGCATCCTATTTGTTAATTTTCATTTTGGATGTTGTGGCGAGTAGATAAATTCCTCCACACAACACTTTACTTCGTTATCAATAAAAATACAGTTTTTTTTCGTTGTAGTGGGATGTGTCAATGCTTCTAGTTACATTCCATAAGGGTTCAGCTACTTAAAAAATTAATATTACAAATTATTCAGCTTATTTCACATGCAAAACTATTCAGATGGAATATCTTGAGTCATCAAAACGAATTGTACCACTAAGCAACAAAGGTCCTTCTCATTAGAAGTGTTTTTGGCGTTTATATTTCATATTCTAATCATACTGTACCGTGTCTCGAGTTAAACGTGACTTGGAATACATCAAATTCCTTGATTTATCACCTCCTACAATATCCTGAAGGAGAATGTAAGGAACTGGTAAAAAATATTCAATACGAAATAGTCAAACTATACACATAAACACAAAAAAATATGTACTACTTTTTTTAAGTTATTGCATCTCTTTAATTTGTATTGGTCTACGAGTGCGTCTTTCTTAATGACATCTAAGCATTTGTATTTGCGGTGTACGGCCTTAATTTTTAACATCATTATTTAATTTTTAGCATATCATAAATAAGACCGCAGAAACAACAACTATCCAAACATTTACACGTACAAGGTTGGTTAATGTGTAGTATTAATTATTACTGTTTTTAACGTTGATTAATGTTTTCTTTCACACCCGTTATGCCACTGTAGATGTGACCTTAATACGAATTTTCGTTATTTGCATACATTTTAATTTATTACGGACATTAACTAGGTTTGAGTGTTTATTCTATGGTTTCTAAATAAAGGACCAGTACGTTAACATACAATACATGCGTCTTGGTTATCTCTGTGACTAAGATGAATATATTTTCATAAAATAGAAGTACAGTCGTGGACTATAAAAAAATTTTCAATATAAATGGGGCATATAGTGGTTTAGTTTTTTCAGGGAACTTTTATTGTCCACGGCTGTAAACAGTCGACACTTTAAAGGTTTTCTCGAAAATATAGCCAAACAAATAGTTAAAATGGTTTGAGCTCGATTTTGTAGAAAAATTGATTTTCTATTCGGTCAAAATGATACAAAAATTTTTTATTTTTGTCCGTTTTCCTAATTGGTGAATTTTTTGTATTTATAAAGTTGATTTTTATTCATCGTTTTCACTAGGATTTTGCAGTCTAAATAAAATTTGTCTGGCCAGGCAATAGGCCCATTCAGTGATATTTAATTTTAAACTTTTTCTTTCATTTTCTGATAGTATTTAACCACCTAATTATATCTTAAAAAAATTAGGTCAATAGGATTAATAATAAGTGATATATTTAATTCTGAATTTGTAAGACCCTTAAAAAGGTCAACACTGCGAGAGAACAGCTAATGACGTCACAATACCGGCCACTCGGCGATCAAGTCGCGAGCAGACGGAGAGATGTGTAGATATTTGCTATACTTTTACCTATATTATATATCTATATTTTTAAGTGTATAAATAGAAAGTGTATAAGAGATATACATCAAGTCTTGTTGAAATGCATTTTTCACACAACATATTTATTATAAACATAGAATGTCTTGGAATATCTAAATACATTTTCGGATTTTTCTCAATGACGTAATTTTGCCTTCCATTTTGTGTACAAATGTACCCAACGTACTAGACTCGGTACTTGTGGATGTATGCGACGACGTGTATGTGCGAGCAACTCAGAACCACCCTCGTTTTTCTTTGATTGCCCGTCTATATTATTATTTAAATAAATTACTTATAGGTGCCTCTCGCAACGTATTTCGAAATTTTTGTGGACGGGAACGTTTAGATGGGGTAGAATTTATTTTTTCGACATAAATTTGAAAATTCTGCTCTAAATGTTTAAATAATAATATTTATAACCTCTTAGACGGGCAACCAAAGAAAAACGAGGGTGGTTCTGAGTTGCTTATAGGTCCCTCTCGCCGACGTATTTCGAAATTTTTGTGAACGGGTACGTTTAGATGGGGCAGAAATTTTTTCCAGCATAAATTTTATAATTCTGCTCTAAATGTTCAAATAATAATATTTAAAACCCTCTAGATGGAAAACCAAAGAAAAACTAGAGTGGTTCTTAACTGCTTATAGGTCCCTGTCGCCGTCGTATTTCGAATTTTTTGTGAACACGAACATTTAGATGGGGCAGAATTTATTTCCGGCATAAAGTTGAGAATTGTGCTCTAAATGTTCAAATAATAATATTTTACAACCCCCTAGACGTGCATCCAAAGAAAAACGAAGGTGGTTTTGAGTTGCATACCGTGGCTGGGGAAACCGTGGATAACATCACACAAACTTTTCATTTTTCGGTAATGAAATAAATATTTTATTCGGAGTCGATCCTGAGGTACTTTTGCAGCCTGGAACTATTCAATATTTGTACAATCCTCGGTTTCGACCCATTTAGACATAAAAACAATGATTAACGAAACTGCCAAGCGAACCACACACCGTATGTATTAACACAGAATGGGATGAGAGCGAGCGGAGTGTTCTGCTAGTCGCCCGTACCGGTATTATGACGTCAGCAATGGTTGCTCAACGTTTTTCCGCGCTCTGTTTTCATTAATTTATTTCACACATTTCTCGTTGAAACAAAAAATTGATTTTTGGCATACTAACTAACTAAAGGGTAAACTTTTGATATATGCAATAAAAAAAATTTACTGAATGGGCCTATTCTTTCGCATAAATTAAATAAATTACACGCATCTCCCCTATCAACTTCGGGTGGAATGGGTCGGACATGACATATATCATCGAGGCTGCGACTCGGACTCTCGTAATAGGTTGGCTATGGAAGCGTACGTGCTCCGTTGCATATTTTGTGAACCGACCGAATATCTAAACCTTTGATAACAAGTCGACGGAATATTACAAAGTAAAAATGGTGTACAGTGTCGAAAAAAACATTAATATAATTAAATGGTATTGTCATGTCGATTTATATCTTCATACCCCGACGAACCAGTCCCCACTGCTAGAACTGTTTTGAATATTTTTCATAAGTTTGAGGAATGTAGATGTGTTAATTGGTGTACGAATTGTAGCAATCAGGAACCTCGTCAAATTCCTGAAGCAAGGAGAGTAAGTGAGCCGTGTTCTTCTTCTCAAATTTCCGAAGAACTTGACATTCCAAGTCGTACAGTTCGTCGCATCTTAAAAAAGAATGGTTACAAAGCCTATAAAATGCAAACTTCTCACGAAATTATTCCTGGTGATCAAATAAGGCGTATGGAGTTTTGCGAATCCATTAAGGAAAAAATAGATGAAAATAATGAATTTGCTAGGCAGATTTTATATACAGACGAATCATCTTTTTCTCTACTTGGCCGTCATAGTCCTTCAGTGGTGCAATATTGGTCATGGAAAACAAGCATTTAAGTATACCCTTAAGAACGCAGTACCCTCAAAAGGGACCCAATATTGTGGGTCCCTTTTTTATTGATGGTAACTTAAATGCTGAGAGATATTTGCATTTATTTCAAAATAGTGTTGTACAGTTGTACCAGCTGTACGAAACTTGAATGTAAATTTTGAGGAAATTTGATTTCAGCAAGACGGATGTCCTGCATACAATGCAAGGCCAGTTCAAGATTATTTGGAACAAACTTTTCCTGACAGGCTTATTTCCACAAGAGGTATCAAACCTTGGCCTCCTCGATCTCCAGATCTGACACCCTGCGACTTCTTTTTATGGGGTTATTTAACACAACTTCTCTACAAATAGCGACACGAAAGAGCCGCAAATTTGGACGAATTACGGCTTAAAATTAGAAATATTTTAGGATCAGTTAGTCCTGAAATTTTGTCAAATGTCCGTCAAGAATTTTACGACAGATTAGGGTATTGTGAAGCTCAAGCAGGTGGTTTGTTTGAGCACCTTATTAGTTAATAATAAGCTTTTATTTAATAAACATTTGAAAATAATTCTTTATTTTGATTAAGAATTATCACTCATTTTATTTTAGAACACCGTTTTAGTTTTTACTGAATGTTATAAATAATTTGTAATAAAGTTGTAATGCTTTAGTATGGTCTCAAAACCTCTTATCATTCTTGTAAAAAAATATCGTATAAATAGGGTAATTACTGTACGTATGGCAACACTGCAGCCAATTCCAGGCCATGGCTTATACTCTTTATGCCATCGTAATAAATCAAAAACGTATGTACGTATTGACTACGTTTTGTATCGGAAATAAAAATATGGCCAAACCAGTATACAAACATATTTTATTCTATGTGTATACAGGGTGTTCCGGAAATGAGTTCAAGAAATTAAAGGGGGTAAGAAAAAGGATTATTGTTAACTGACTGCCCTAAAGTAAATCAGCTCCGATTTCCTAATGTACGAGGTGTCCTAAAACGAATGGGCTATATTTCACAAGTAACTTCATTAAATGAAAATAAACCGGTTTAGATTAAACTATCTTTTAAGAAAAAATAACTTTTGCCATTTGTGTAAAATTAAATTTTACTTTATAATACATGACTTAACATTAAAAAATTATACTATTTTTTTTTAATTACACCCTAATGGAGATATTTAATGACATGCGGTTGGCAGCATTGCGTTGCGCACAACTTCCTCTGCAACCACGTTTTTGGATTGTTGATATTTCATTTAGTTTTCGCGATATTGTTATTTGAGTGCAACAAAGTGTTACTATTTTTGAAACAACTATACAACGAAAAACTTTAAATTGGGAAAAACTTTCACGGATACTTTTCAACATTTGAAACAAGCTTACGGAGACGATGCACTAGGTCCTACGCAATGTTACGAATGGCTTCACGATTTAAAAGTGGTCGTCAGTCAGTTGAAGATTATCCTCCATCAGGAAGGCCTTCGATTAGCATCTCAATTGGGTCTTATTTTTCGATGTTCCTACCCCCTAAAATTTTTTCACTTATTTTCGGAACATTCTGTATATTTCAACTATTAAGGTTTTTCTAAAAGTTCCTTTACATCTTCACAAAAATTAAAAAGAATTCGGCACTACTGAAACATGACCTGTATCTCCTAAATGTGTCAAGTATGGGGATGCCTTTTTTTTAAAATCTATTTAGAGAATTTTTGTGTTATTTTAAAAGGTATTTTATAATCAGACACTTATTATTTCATTTAGTGTTCTCTTATGGTTTAGTAAAGCAGTAATTTGTAAATTCACAAGTTACACTGTTATTTAATAAAAACGGAAAAAATATTTAGGTTTCGATTTAGTAGGGGAAAGATACAAGAGCGCCAAGATAAGGGAGAACATAAAATAAATGGGCACTTATATTTTAACTTGACACACAGCTGTCAGATATGCATTATTCAACATATCCGCTTCCTAACGGCTAGAAACTAGAACAAATGGCGTAACCTATATAAAAATATTTAATTTGGATAATGTATTTACTTATCTAAATACGCGATACCCGCGATACCGCCAAATTTATAAACAAATAGAATTAATTGACAGCTCAGACTGTTAAATTATAATTACATAGGAAGTTGGCTAGCACCAGGCCTCATCCAATTGAAACACAAAGTTAAAATTTAATTTTTACGCAAAAGTGAACCTTAATGTATCGCATACTAAGTAAATATTTGGCAAAACCCAACCTAATCGGTACACATATCACGGATCCGTTCAAAAGAAAGGATGGATGGAAATAACCTTGAATTTAAATATGTTACTGTTTCAGAACGGACGGTATGGCATGAAAATTAAAAGCATTTGTGCTAGTTGTTGACTACATTGTAAATTTTTTTTTAATTCCGTCGATTTATCTCTCTGGTGTGTTGTTTGGGCGGAAAGGAAATAAATAAGATTCACCTTGGCAGGTTTTTTATTTTACCTAAAAATTTAAAGGATAAACTATGTTATGAAAACAGATCGATTAATTCCAGATAATCATCTACAATTCAACAAGTGAAAGCAAAGACCAAAGAGGGAAAAGTAAGCTATCTCCATATTCACTTACTTTTTAAAGCAAAAACTTGTGTTAAAGGAATTAATTTAAGAAAATTCTAGTATATGTTTGAAAAATTCAGAACTATCAATATTGATTTAGATGTAGAAAGAAATTATTAATTTCTAGATGTACCGTACAAATTTTGTTACTAGCATAACAATTATTCGGGGATAGAACATATTCACGTCTTTACTTGTAAAATCCGCCATTTAATTTTATCGGTCTCGTATATATGTTTTATTTTAATTTTTGTTGACGACAAAACATTTTTTGTGTTGTTGTACATATAAGGGTATCCAAAAAGTAACGCAGGATTTAAATTGTGCGTCAATTTAATTCTGAAGAGTTAGCAGCATTCTGCAGGGTCACGTGTTGTAGTTAAACACGTTGAGATTAGACAAAATAACGGATGAGCGAATAAATGTTGTGAAAATTCATTACAAGCACGGAGAGTGTGTAGCTGAGACTGCGTGTAAATTACACGTGAAATTTTCGGAAAAGGAGCTCCCAAAATGAAAGAATTGTAAGAAGATTGATCAAACAAGGTCGGTTACATACAATAAAAAACAGACCGGTCTCGTACTAGCCGTTCAGCCGAAAATTTTGCTACGGTAAGTGATAGTGTGGCGGAAATTCCCGTAACCTCAGTGGGCCGTCGGTCATTGCAATTAAACATTTCAAAAAGCACAATGCCGCGAATTTTAACAGAAGATCTGCATCCATTCAAGGTTCAGCTAATCAAGGAATTGAAAGTAGACGACCATTTAATGCGCCAGACATTCAATGGACGGTGATTTTGCTAAGAAAATCATCTTTAGGGACCAGGCGCATTTCCATCTCAGAGGGTATGCGAACAAGCAAAACTATCACATTTGGTGCAGAGACAATCCTGGGGTCATTCAAGTGCGACCACTGTATACCCAAATAGTGATAGTGTAGTGGCGATTGCACACTGGTGGAGTGATTGGTCACCATTTATTTTTACTGAAATTAAAATAACTGAATGAGGAAATACATTGGGAATAAAATTCGTTTTCCATTTTCCAAAAGAAGCTCAGTATATGTCATACGTAATAAGATGTATATAATATTTTAATTACATGAATTATTGATGCTATCATAAAAAATATACATATTTATGTTGCACTACACTTGGCGACATTAATAATTCATATTCCAGTTTACTTTGAAAACGATGATTATAAAGGTAATTTAATTTAATAATGTAACAACATAATTACAGTTTGCTGTAAATTGAAATGAGCGATTTGATTTCTCTCTATGTTAAAAATGATTTAGAACTATCACTTTAACAATGCGAGATAATTATAAATTACGATTTAATAATTTTAAAAGAAAATTTATTCTGAATCATCTTCATATGTATAATACAGCATTGTTTATATTAAAGTAGCTTGGTAAATAAATGATATATAGTCATTAAATACATCGGCGTGCTTTATGAATTGGATCGGATGGGAACTGTAAACATTTTTAAAGTTTTACTTAACATTTTAATGTACATGAAGCTAAAATATGATCTATAAATGATTTAATCCTTAATTTGGCAATTTATTGCGGCTTATACACGCATTATATCAAACAATTGTTAATAACTGAATCAATTTTTGTAATTTGCTGACGTAGTTATGTATTCCAGCCCCATCTACTACGCCTCTGAATATGAGCAATTCATATTCTTGAGGCCCAAACTGGGCTCTGAATTTCATTTATTCAACGTAGTAGGTACATAAGTACCTTCATAAAATATCTTGGGAGGTTGTGCATTTTATAGCACCAGTTTTTTTTATGAGGGAGATATAAAACTTGTTTGATAAAAGATTTAAATTGCAAGCTTATAGTACCGCACAACATGGTTAAAAAGAAATTTATTCCAAAATTTTTTTGGTTTCTCGTCTAAATTGAGGTGTAAATAGAGTTTAATTTAATTAAAAACACATTTTTTACCAAATCCTGCCTCGTTTCTATCTGCTAAATAAAATGAAACAAATTGTGTCAATGATTTAAATCAACAATAAGTACTGATAATTTTCAGGTTAAACATATTTTCGATATGTTTTTGTTTTGATGTGTATAACAAAAAAATATACTTTTCTCTGAACTGTTATAAATTTTGTTCCTACATTCAGTAGCGTAATAAATAGTTTAATAACTTTAATACGTTTCAATTCGATATTACATTTTTTAAATGGAAACCATGGTCTAAATCAAAAGAGGGTGTCCTCGGCTGCTCAAAAATTTATTGTTCATCATACTTATTTCAAAAAGTTGAAGTTAATTCTTTTTTTCTAAATTAAAAAAAGAATGAAGTGGTGTCACTTTTGCATAATAGTTGGCTATGAAGAAAAACAAATTCATATAGTCGGTGGAAAATAGAAACAGAAAAAACATATCGAAGGTTCGGTTTTCGCTTGCTATAACCTCTCTTACAGAAAAAAAAATATAGCTTGTCAACATGTCATCATTACGTCAAATTAATTGAATTATACCATTTTTGTTTGCAATTTTGAAGAAATGTGTGTATACCCAAATTTAACTCCTGGTCCAAATACGTTTACCGGTTCCATATAGAACCTATGTGTATCAAATTACAAGGATTACAG
Source organism: Anoplophora glabripennis (assembly GCF_000390285.2). Lineage (NCBI taxonomy): Eukaryota > Metazoa > Arthropoda > Insecta > Coleoptera > Cerambycidae > Anoplophora > Anoplophora glabripennis. The sequence continues at coordinate 104,507 of NW_019416807.1, forward strand.
TCACCAATAAAATAGCATACGTTACATCTCTATTATTACATTGAAAAGAGAGAGAGCCCATGCTAAAAAAACTAGTTTGAGAGCACGAATGTGAAGAAGTCCCGCTGCGAATTGAAATTTACATAAACCACGTAGGCGTTCTGTTATTTATTGTTATTTATTTTTATTAAAAAGGACAGATAGTCTATTACACTGCTGCAAAGAAAAGAGACAATTCGACGCTCCCACAAAAAATATTTATAGAAAGCTACACTGACAGAAAAATTAACCATATGCATTGACCCATTTGCAGTTCATATTTTTTTTGTAATTTCTAATTCGATTTGTGACAACTCTTTTGTGTGAAAATTGAAATGACATAATGAATATTCATATATACGACGTACATATGCAGTCCTACATTGTAGAGTATATCAAATTTTGATATGAAAAGAATGTAAATATCTAGCTTCTGTGCATTTGCTAAAATAAGTATGTCAACAAGAAAATGGTAATAAAATACATTCTGTACCTAAAATAATAAAACGTTAAGATTAAATTGTGCGATAACACTGATAACTGACAATATGCAATCCAAATAACATTATTTAATATTGTTAATTTGTAAATGCGTAGAAATTATCGTTTGTGAAAATATCTATAAAAAATTATACATATGCAAAGGAAAATAATTTTTTAACAAGGTAACGTGTCAAAGATGAAGGCTAATTTTGTGTGGCCAATAAGATAAATAATACATAAATAAACTAACATTTAACATGAAAAAATAGAATTTTGTCCCAAACCACATATATTATGGTGCGTCATTGAATAAAAGATAACTTAGTAATAAGTTAGTAATTGTAATATTAATACTTTTATATTTCGTAGAGTAATGTTTATGTTATTACATGAGTAGTTCAATGTGACATAGATTCAATACATTTTTAGATTTCAAAAATGCAGACAAACTATATTTCAACTTTTGAAACAAGCTTACGGATATGAAGTTCTGGGTCGTACGCAATGTTACGAATGGTTTACACGATTTAAAAATGCTTTTCAGTCAATTGAAGGCCTTCCACTTCAACTGATGGCTCTTCAGAGAATCAAAGATCTAGTCCGTGCAAATTGCCGATTGACTGTCAGAAAAGCCAGTTATGTGGACTGAAAAATTGAACATCCATCGAGTTGCAGCAAAATTTGTTTCTCGTTTGGTGGCCGAAAAGAAAGAAATCCGTTTGGAGGTTTATCGGCAACTCCTCGAGCAGTCCAATGACGATGAAACATTCATTCAACGGATCATAACATGAAAGGAACAAAGTAAATATTTCTACATCTGGAAGGCGAATTAGTCCAGTCGGCAGAGGCCGAAAAGTTACTGTTGCTGACATTTTTTTGATAACTCGGAAATAACTACACAGGAATACTTTAAATGATGAGTACAATAACAGGCTAATTTGCTGACAAAGTATTTTATCAGGAAAAAAAGTTATTAACAATTTAATCGTGAACAATTTTTTTTTAGTAATTTTCTTTAAATAACAGTGGGATGACTTTGTACGAAAAAATGCTTAGGACATGATTTTGTTCGTAATAAAAATAGCTACAAAATGGCGGTGGTCCGATTACAAAATTTGCAATAACAAAGCCGTGAGATTGAAAAAACGGTATAAAACGTCAATTTTTTAAAGTTGCTGTAAAAATGTCAATTATAAACAAAAAGTGATAAATCTTTCGAAAACTATTGTTCAATATATATACAATATTGACGCTAAAGCCGAAAATCAGGAGAGCAAAACTTTTTGTTCTATAAGGTTTTATACATCCAGCGGCATCTGAAACTCGAAACTTTGCCAAATTTGATTGAAGTTTTGCTGACACTTGAAATTTGGTATACACATAGTGTAAATATGCAGAAACCAAAAGCAATTTGCAAAATTCAATTATCTTCATTTTTGCAGCTTTGGTAAGGTTTTATACGTCACCGTTTTTTTAATTTTTGGAAAAATATATAGGTATGCATATTTATAAAACATTCCATCATGGTAGATTAACCAGCACAATTACCTGCAATAAAAAAAAATAATTTTCATCGTTTAGATTCTAAGCTACTTAACATTTTGCACCTGTTAGCCGTAGTCGTACATTATTCAACATATCAACATAAAACAAAATCGTACGTGTGGGGTAAACCTTTAACTTTTCATTTTCGAGCGCGAGCTCCACTCTTCGGCACTTGTATACTATTAGAAATATGCAACAGTAAATTTAAACAATTGTTTACTTAAAGTTAAAGGTTTACCCCACACGTACGTTTTTGTTTTATGTTGATATGTTGAATAATGTACGAGTATGGCTAACAGGCGCAAAATGTTAAGTAGCTTAGGATCTAAACGATGAAAATATATATTTTTTTAAATTGTAGGTAATTATGCTGGCTAATCTACCGTAATGGAATATTTTATAAATATACATAAATATACGTCCAAAAATTAAAAAAACGGTGACGTATAAAACTAGGGTGACGTATAAAACCTTACCAAAACTGCAAAAATGAAGATACTTGAATTTTGCAAATTGCTTTTGGTTTCTGCATATTTACACTATGTGTGTACCAAATTTCAAGTGTCAGCAAAGCTTCGAACAAATTTGGCAAAGTTTCGAGTTTCAGATGCCGATGAATGTATAACACCTTATAGAACAAAAAGTTTTGCTCTCCTGATTTTCGGCTTTAGCGTCATTATTGTATATATATTGAACTATAGTTTTCGAAAGTTTTATCACTTTTTGTTTATAATTGACATTTTTACAGCAACTTAAAAAAATTGGCGTTTTATACCGTTTTTTCAATCTCACGGCTTTGTTATTGCAAATTTCGTAATCGGACCACCGCCATTTTGTAGCTATTTTTATTACGAACAAAATCATGTCCTAAGCATTTTTTCGTACAAAGTCATCCCGCTGAGTTATTTAAAGAAAACTACTAAAAAAAATTTTTTTCACGATTAAATTGTTAATAACTTTTTTTCCTGATAAAATACTTTGTCAGCAAATTAGCCTGTTATTGTACTCATCATTTAAAGTAGGCCTGTGTAGTTATTTCCGGGTTATCAAGGTTTGACACAGGCCGAACCTCTACCAACTGAACTAAATAGAAACATGCTATGTCGAACTTAGTGGAGTTGTCATATTTGCAATAGTAACATGCACATTTTTTTTGTTATTACATTTTGTAGAACAGCCACAAAAATTTTGACGTAGACATTATTATCTAGGACTTCATAAAAATGAAAACGAATGTACTGAGGTATCTTCCCAAACATCTCAAACACGTTCGGCTGTGGCAAATACCACTCTGAAGTGGGTTGGTCTGTTTCTGTTTCGTGGATTTTGTAATATCCTTGGAATTAACATCTGTTTCACTTTTGTACCAACGTTTCATAAAACAACGCATGGAAGTAAATCATGTTTTGAAACACTACATCAGTCAGGTTGGTACTCGAGATTTAGATCAAATGAACCGATTGTGAGAATCTTGACGTCTGATAGATCCACAAAACGATATGGAGTCGATAAATATATTATTTCGAAATGCAACAGCGGTAAAACAAAATTAATAATACTCACAAGTCAGTCTTTAGTCTTGAGTCAATTTTCAGCCAAATATTTGCACCATCTAAGCTTAATTTTCAGCAAGAATGTGTTGAGTAGTAAATTTCCTGAACTTGTCCATCCTTTAAAAGGTCAGTAACAGAAACCTATGCGGTTTTCTGTAATAGTTTCATCAACGTCGTATCGTGCTGTCATGTACCTGTCAATTTCCGGTCTTCCTACGTGTGTACATATTTTTCCAGTAAGCTTTACATCATTTCCGTATTTTTCTGTTGTCAACCTTTTCATAAGTGACTAATCGAGGTGTTCTGTGTTTTTCTTTTCAGAATTCCCTCATAAAATGCTCAGACTAACGATTAAAACTATGAAAGTATAAGAAAATATATTTTTATTCGACGCTTACGGATAGTAACGACTTATAATATTTTAATCAATCGATGTTAATACTCTTCGACATAACTTTACATTAAAAAAAAACTAATACCAGGGCGTGAAATCCTGCAGTGACATATTTATAACGCCCAATTCGTAAACATACTCAGTCAATAAACCTATAATAAAAATTATTAATTATAAACACAGCCAAATTTAATAGTTTTTACGTCCCATATTTTAGAGAGCGAGTGTTTTAAAATGGAGGCTGTTAAGTAAATATTTATTTGTTTTATGAATGAAAAATATTTAAACATAAAGGCAAGTGAAAATTTTTAAGGCGTCTGTATCAACTTAATCGCATTGTAACTTCACAATATTTATTTATCGCTGTGACCTATGAGGAATATTAATTGTTGCGTGTAATTACGAAGTCGAAAATATTTCTTTTTTATGTCCACATTATCTAATATATCACTCCGTATCGGAGATGTTTACATTAAACAATGGGAATATTAATAAGTACTAATCACAATTAATGGTTAATTAACGAAAATAACTCTTCGGAAGATTTCGATTCGTAATTTACGATTTAGGTTTCAAATTACAAACAAGTCTCCGTATCTTATACCGTACGAATATTTTTAAATGGGTCACGTCCGTGGATGTCTCAAACAATGCAGTTTCGTATCTAACAATTAGCATTATTACTATTTATGAACGCAGTAGGCGAGGCTAAGCCGACACCGAATCATATCGGGTTCGAATCGAATTCTATTCATAGCATAATTTTTTAAGGTGTACAGAAATGCTTGAGTTTACTTACTAATGTCGTGTCTACTTATCACACTAAAATATATTTTTAGAGTGATCTTGAATAAATAAATAAAAAGAAAATGAACATAATAATAAGTACTAATAAAATAAATAATACAAAAATCAAGGGGCTGTCGCTAGCCACGAGTTACACAAGACTATATCGAAACAATTTGAAAATATAAGACTCTTAATATATACAGGGTGTTCGAGAAATAAGTGTCAATTTAACCACGCATTTAACTCACCAAAAACAACAACTTTTATCTACTACTTTTTATTTGGAAATGCCTTAGTTTTTTTAAATTTATAATATTTGTTATCCGCCACAACAAAAATTAAAGATAATAAATAATTCCACAACACTTGTTAGCGATATTTTTCATGAGAACAGAATACCGGACAGAAAAGTGAGAAGTGAGGCTTCCCCTGATGTTAAACAAAAGTGAGTTTGAATGATTCTGAAGTGAATCAAATTTAAAAATTTTTATAAAATTATCATCTGATCATCTGAAGTCGTGGTCTTTGACACCAACATCTAATGCTAAAAAGTAACTTCGAAGGCAAACTATTGATAATATTGCAGGAACTAACTACTCTGCGGACTATAGCCCCGTCTAGCATTCAATAACACCAGCAGTATCTAGTAAATTATGTTTTATTATATAACTATTGTTCAGGCTCTATTTACTTTATTTTAATGTGTTTCTTTCTTTCTTTTTTGGCGTGTGTAAACATTTTGTGTAATGACATGAAATTAAATAAATAAAATAAATAAATAAATAAACTAGTTGTAACGGTTCAAAGAAATGATCTATTTTCTTGTTTCTAACACCACCTCTTCGATAATGGCAAAATCGCGTACCACAATAGAGGAGCTAGCATATTTCTGCATTTTAAGGATTGCGTTTTGAAGTTGCCACCTTTTTAAAATTTTTCGTGATAAATAATCAATAAATAATTTTAAATAAATTAGGGGGGTTGGTCTGCTGTGATAGTTCTGCTGCTTTGACTGTATCACAATTAGCATGAACTGCAAGCCTCGTCTATCTGGTAAATTGATTTTATGGGCGATTTGCTTGCCGAACCTCGCGTAATGGAAAGGCGCCTTAATATGATTCCGAGAAAAGCAGTAAACGTTTGATAGTGATAGTCAACAATCTATAACGAAGTTCTTGAGAGGTTTCAACTTTCAAAAGACTACGTCGAAGATAGCTTTCTTTTAGGAAATAGAATACATCAATTTGTGTTGTGTTGAGCTTTTTTCCTGTAAGTTAAAATCCGAGAGAAGAAAGTATTCACTGGAAATGTATCCAAATCTATGGAAGATTTTTTCCAATGGTAGATGCCGTTGTTGAAACTTAAACCCGTTTATATAGCAAAGGAATCACTATTTAAAATTTGTCGTAACATGCCTTTTAAACTTTGCTTAATAAACTCTGTTAGCATTGAGTAAGGATTACGTTTACTCAATGATTAAAGAGATGTCAAAAGAACACATTAGTAGTAAACACGTTTCTACACGTGGAAGCAAATAAAGTGTGATAAATAACTTAACTTCACACAAATAAGTTGAAATATTAGTTTCCTTCTAATGTGGCGCGTGTTTTCGTCGTAGATGATCACAAAGAAACTCATAGAAACAATAATAGTTTGAATTTAACCTAAACTACCAAATCCACTGTGCATCGTTTGGATTAATAGCATTTGTAAATGGTTTGATGTAGGCGTCTATTTTAAATTCAGATATCGCAGAGAACTGATTTTCTACCTAATTGGATCATCAGAATTTTACGAAGGTGACGATTTATTTTTTCATTTCTAAATTAAAGCGACCACACACCTGTTCCTTTGCACAACACAAACAGATGAAACCAAGTCCAACACGCATATCGTTAGGCTGACGAAAATCTTCATATCCGCCGCAATATTGACACCACGCACAAACAACATTCTGACAAGCATCTAAATCATATTTCTGCTTGGCAAGAAGTCAAAGAGTGGCCGCTGTCTGTCTCCAAAGAATTACGCCCGCTCGTAAATTTTACACTAACACAATCACTAGTAAGAAGCAACTCAATTTTAATAATACTCCGGCTTTAGTTTCAGCGCGTCAACACTGAAGCGTACCAGTCTAATAAATTATGTCAAATAATTTCCTGTTGCACAATTCTAGGCCCACCCTGTAGTAATAGCTAAAGCGATGAGAATGAACACTGTTCATACATAGTTGCATACAAAGAGGTTTGCCCTGTATAAATAAATTAGCGTCGAGTTGGGCCACTTGACTAATAAGGCTAATTAAATTTGCGGTTATCCGCGTACGAATTTCAAACAATTTTTACCCTAGAGACAGCGTAGTCCCTGAAAATTTATTACTGACCTAAAAAAGTGTCAGTTTTATGTATTTGTTTTTAAGCTGTAGAGGCTTATTTTTTTAGCACTTGTTGAAGAAAGTAGTTGACATGTTTGGGACACGATATGCAAGAAACTAGAGACATATTTATTAGTTATGGATAGATTATTTGGATAAAGTGATAAATAGATAAGTAGTCATGATGCACAAGGCTCATCAATCATACTGTCCCTGCATATCAAATTAAATGCATAATATTATCCGAATTAACAGTTGTCCATATAATGAAAAGTTCAGTATAGGTATAAATGATTTAAAAAGTAAGTGTATTAGGACGCAACAGCGATAATAAACTTTCAGGATTGTGATTATATTCCTTCAAAGGTTGGATGCGAAACACAGTTTTTGATAATTTACTCAAAACCACTAAACATATAGAATTCAGACTTGGCATAGTGGAGTATGAAGGGTTTCAACTGTAAAAAGTTGTTTCAATAGAAGATTATATGAAGATGTCAAATATGATATGTACAAATTCTACATGTAGATAACAACTACGCCACCATGGTCTACAACTATCTTCGTTATCAAAACTTGTAATGGTGTTTCTTTTTCAGTTTGATTTGATAATTTAAATGTGTTCAGTTTTGCTTCCACAGCTAAAGTTGCCAACTACCCGCTAATGAGTGGCATGACGTTACAATATGGCTTCCGTGCATTTTCGCGCGCTTAATCTTTATTAATTACTTTGAGGGATTAGTTGTATCAATGAATTATTATCAAAAACGTTTTAAATGATTAACTGTTTACAGGCAACCTCTTCAAATTGCTTTACTAATTGTTTGTACAAAATCTATATATTTTCTAATGTTTATAATAGTTAATGAAGCTAACTATATGCCAGCTCAAATTATTCAACTTGTAGTGATTATTCCCATGCCATATTAGAAAAATCGAACATGTTTACAAATTTATAAAAAAAACAGTGTTTGTTTAATTTTGTGACGAAAATAAGACGCACTTTTGTCAAACTTTTGGGCGGACACACATAATTGAATTGCAACCGGCCGACACAAAGTTCTCTAAATTTAAATTACAGCGCTGTATTTTTTTATTTTTAGCATCGCAGAACGGTGAACATAAATAAAAACAGCAATATTTAACATTTTTATGGGTCGTATAACACATGGGCCGTTTCCTACATTTTAATTCCATCCAAAACCTTGAATTCCTACAGCTCTTTCCTGTTCGCATTTGTCTTATCCATTGTCTAACAAAATAATGAACTAAATGTGTGAAAAAACCAAGGACTCTTTCAGCACGATTTCTATCGCAGAACTAGATTTGTGGCGCATATTTTTGCCGCTTCCATTTGTCAAAAAGATAGTCATCGTGTTGTTTCAAAAATGCCTAGGGTCGTTTTCTTCACCTCTACGCGGATTGTCAAATCAAATAAAGCTTATGTGCTACTTCCATTCTATTTTTGCCTTAGTAATGAATTTACTGACTACTAAAAGTTTAAAAATAGACTATACAATACACGTCCGTCGGTATAGAGTTAATTATCAAAAACATTTCAACGATTTTTTGCGAGTTAATTTAAATTAATTATTCTAAAAATGTTTCTAAATTCTCATCTAATGAATTTATGTATTCATAATGAAAAATATTCTATCCAAATAGTATTAATCACATGTCAGACATATTGAAATAACTAAATACATAATATTACAAACCTTCAAAGGAATTATTTCTTATTATTTCGAAAATCGAACATTTTTGAAAAAAGAAAAAAATTAAAATACCTATGTTCTTTTTTTCTTGTGATATCATTTAAAAATATTAAATTTTTTTCCTAGTCAATATATTCAATTGTTGCAGTGTTTTTGTAAACATACGAAAGTGAGTTTATTTTCACTACGTTTGATTTTGTTGAGCAAAGAATTTGCATTAAATTTTGTTTGCGGAATGAATATCTGCCGCCAAGATGTTGGGAATGTTATAGAAGGCCTTTAGTGATAAGTCTATGTCGCAAAAAAATGTTTACAAGTGGTACAAGACTTTAAAGAAGGCAGAGAAAGCGTTAAGGACAAACAGCGTCCTGCACGACCATCGACATCAACTCATGAACAACACCTTAATTAAATCAAAGATCTTGTGCTCTAAAAACGCCATTTAACAAATTATTGATACTGTTGACATTTCAAAAGTTTTGTTCTAAAAACGCTCAACTTTTTAGAAAAACAGCGTCGCGTTGATATCTGTGAAACGATGATTTCTGACTAACAGGATGTCATGAAACGCATAATTACTGGAGATGAGATTTGGATCTACGTTTACGACCCAGAAACAGCCGATTAATCGAGTGAATATCGTGCAAAAGGCAAACCAAGACCGAACAATTCACGCCAGTCACTCCAAAACCGGCCAAACTGTTAACAAGGAATATTATTTCAATATTTCACCGCAAAATTCTGGAATTATGGACAGACAATTCTTAGTTTTTGCATCATGATAATGCACCGGCTCACACAGCATTGAAAATTCGATACCATTTCGCCAAAAATTCAACTCATATCGTTCCGCAACCACCGCATTCGCCTGATTTAGCACCGACTGACTTCTGGCTATTCCCTAAACTCAAAAGACTACTTCGTGGATACCGTTTCGACTCGATCGAGGAGATAAAAGCTGAATCGAAGAAAACATTAAAGGCCATACCCGAAAAGGACTTTTCAGATTGTTTCGAGAGTTGAAAAAAACGTTGGCATACTTTGAAGGCGACGAAATTGATTTGGAAGCATAAATAAAGATTTTTTATTTTTTAAACAAATTGAACATATTTTTTGAACAAAGCTAAATGAGAGTACCTTTTTTCATCTAACAGTCTAGATTTTTTCTTATGGGGTAAAAATAAAACCAGTGGCATTGACTCCTAGAGCTACCGTTTACAGAAAACATGAAATTTGAATTCACACTGGACAATATAGTACCCAGGCACCTGAAGGATAAAATACGTATTGACTATTGTCCAATTTTAATTAGGACCACCCTGTATATTAAGCATCCTATTTGCCTATCCTTTCGATTTTATTAAAACATACTTTGCATAAATCTGCATTTACTGTAGTAATTCATAATATATGTTTTATTTCCTTTTAGGTAACACTTTTGAAATTCAAAATAAATATATCACTCACTTTTAGGTGTGTACATAAAGGAAACTATGTGCCAGTGTCATTTATTATCAATCTATTTATGTACGTTATTATTACAACACTTGGTATATTCATTCATATATGTCTTCGGACACCTGATGAATACAGGTATGACAAATTAAAGTAAAAGTTTGAATATAATATACCTATTTTGACAACGAAAAAAGTATACGGCCAACGGTTGAATAAAAAAACTGGCAATAACTGAAAAATTTGGGAAAGTTATACAATGTATAATGCAACATAGTGGTCAAATTCAAGAGATGACATTTATGTATTGTTAAAATATCGATTAAAACATAAAGCGCATTACCATTTTTACGAGTTTGTTTCATGCAGGTATGAGTATTTAAATAAATTGTATCAAAAGATAACAATGTAATGCTTGAAAGAAAGGTATATTTCTTTAAAAGTATATTTGCAAACTAAGTTAAGTATACACATAAATTTAACCTCAACTTTTCTGTAAGTAGTCACTACTCCCTTGGTTTACAGACGCTGTTTTAAGGGTCAAATATAAATTGTAACAATTTAGGAGCAATTTTCAAGGTTCTGTCACAATTTTTTTTTAAAAGTACGTAGTTATCCTATACATATAGGACTTCATTAATATCGTGAGTAAAAAGTTAAATTGTTACCATGGGAATTCAAGAATTTAACATTCTATAACTAGACTAGGGCTGTCAGAACTGAGTCGCGGCACATAGGCGTATGCATTATTTATAAAAAGGTAACAAACTAAATTGTCTACAATGCATCATCATAAACACCAGCGGATAGGAATTAATTACGAGCATCCGCACGATAACAAAGCCAACAGTATACTAATGTGACGTGAACGTGAAAAGCATTTTGAGGCAGCGGCTCACGCATGTCTAGGTCGACACGCGTGGCACGCCATTGAATCGCGGCTCTCTCTGACAGCACCATATATTGAATTGCTAAATTATTAGAATAGTCAAATATTAGATATCATACTTAATTCTAAGTTGCATGTCCCTCTATTACGTTTGAGGTTTCAGTTAAACTATAATGTTTTCTGTTCTCAATACAAAAAAATACTACTAATCAATTGGAAGTCAATATATTTCTAAAGTAGACACATCTTTCATTTCGTAGAAAAAAAAAACATGGAATAAATGCGCCATTCACCTGTTACAAAAAAAACAAAGTAATTGTGAAGGCCAAAATAATGGTTTGGCAGGTAAACTTTCATCTGGTCACTGACTGAAAGATGATGATATAGAATAGATGACTCATTTATACGGATCTAATTAACAACGGGAAACGCAAAACTCAAGTAAATTAACTGTGTTACAGCTAATAATGCACTTTCAGTGTTAGAGGAACCACTGTTTCCGTAAAAATGTAATATTTTATTAATTATCTAAATCTAAAGCCCAATGTCGTAAATTGGTTTGTTCTTTAAGTGCATTTTCGGGAAGAACTTTCGTTTTTAGAGGTTATATAAGAAGGCATTGATTTTACTATATTTAATAATAATAACACCGGCCAATAAAAAAAAATTATGTGAACTTTACATGCTGCATATGATTTCCTGTATATATTTGTCTGATAGGCACGAATTCATAGTCTGTTTTGCTCTATCGCCCTTCAGTTTTCCGTAAATCGCTGAATACCTTCAGAAAATCGCTAAAAATCTTCAGTAAAATGGAGACATTTAGGAAGTGACGAGATCTTAACACGTGACACATGTTTTTCGACGTAATTTTACCTCCTGGATCCGAATCCGTTATCAGAATTACTCTACAACCCTCTAGTCTTCAAAAAATCGCTGAAGATCTTCAGAAAAAGGGCGAAATTTGAGAAGTGACGGCTTGCTGGGCAACAAGAGGATGCCGAATAGAATACGTATGAAATGCTCTGGAGCACACCCTCAAATCAGACATTCCGAGATAGTGCATAGAACCCAGATATTCAGGGTTTGATGGGGTAGTGGAACGCCGGAAAATCAACGGCCATCCGAAAGAAGATACAAATGACATACATGTGCTAATCCTTATTCGTATTCTTATCCTTATTCACTTTCATACTTTGCTGAAGTTGGAGAGCAATGATTTAATTAACAGAAGACGAAGAAACATCGAAAACCATGAGTTATATATGAAGATCTCGTTACTTCTACTTTGTTATTTTTAGATCTTCATCGTTTTTTTTTTTTGAAGACTAGACGCTGATGGAGCAAATCTGACATTGGATTCCGATTCAGAGGGTAACAATACATCCGAAAACATATGCTGCATGTAAAGTTCACATAACTTTTTTTTTGTCGGCCGGTGTTATGTACCAAAATCTTTCCCCTTGGAATGAAGAATAATCAAGTGTATTGTTATTTTTCTTTACAAGGGTTACAAAGGGTTTTCAGGTAATATTATGTCCCTCGTTTTTTTGATCTTCTAGATAGAAAGAAAAATTGGCAAAGGCTGCAATTTTAGAAACTTGTCTTGCAATCTTAAAAAAGTATATAAAAAACATACATTTACGAGATATAAGACAAACTTGTGATTACAGTGATATATACATGTCTTTGCTTTGATAATTTGCACAATATTTTGTTTATTTTACAACAAACAGAGACAGTGACAAATACAAAACAAATATCAACGTCATGTTAACTTTGTAAGTAGGAATCGAATAGAGACTAAGATTACAAATGCACATTAAAGGAAAAAGTACTTTGTCGGTTTTGTCATATGGAGCAACCAACTCAAAATTATACAAACTACCCCTTAACTAAGAAATTGAGATGGACTAAAATATATCCGGAAAAAGTTTATGATCAGGTTTATCTATGATAAAAATTTATACTTAGTGCTTCAGTTTCTAGTATCTAATATTTCAGTTATACGATATTTTTGAAGGTTCATAAAAAACAGTCAATAAAACAGATACTGAACCTTTATAATTAGTATAATTTAAAACTATTTTCCGAGCTGGTCTGCCTCACACATTATCTTTCTGTAATAGTACGGCTCATACAGCTTTTTAGCCACAGCAGACTGATAAATTTGCATTAGTAAATTAGTACAGCTATTATGCTATTACCATTTTTCTATAATTCTACTCTATTTTTAAAACAAAACGCATAGTAAACCGTACTTAGTTTACTCATGAATCTGACTTCATCAGCGTTTATCCTCATTAGCTCAATTTGACTTAAGTCATATACTTTACTGAGCTAATAACTAGTACCAACCTATAATCGGTGAGATAATTAAAGACCTACGGCGATTTGTATTCAAATTTTATGCACACGCTCTATAGACAATACTCATAGCGTTTGAATATTGCGGCAAACTTCTAAGAATAACGGGCGTGCTAGAAATGCAAATGCTCCTAATTTGAATGCGGTTTTACGGTTTGCCTTCGTTTTCAGATTTTTTAAAGCTGTCAATGGTACGGGACTGATTTATGAATGAGCTCATTGAAGTTCAAAACTTTTACAAAATGGGTAATTATATACAGGGTGTTAATTTAGTACTTCGAAAAACTTTAAAGGAACATGGGTTCGAAAATTACAGAATATTGAAAATTTTAAAACAAAATCACTGTTTCTAAAATATTTCTAAAAACGTTTAATATAGAATAACGAAAATTAAGTTAATAATTTATCGAATTTATAGTAAAAATCCAATTATGTTATCTCCAGAAATTCGATGTCATATTTCTAATACCTTGTTACGTTTCATTTTATTCGAGACGAACCATTTAAAATTGATTACTTTTTCTTAACTTTTACTAACATTACCAACCACCCCATTAAACCTAAATTAATTTTAGAATTAGCCCGTTCACCAAAAAAGTTTATGATTTCTTTTTTCTCTAAATATTACAATGTATTCATGAAAAGTATGAGAAAATAATTGCAATCTTTTGTCTGAGCCATATTCTTTGCTACCTCTAACAAAAATGCAAAATTTCACGTCACTGATTATTTTCGGACTTGATCATATCGGCCTGAGGGCATACTTTCAATCTCGGCGAAGCTTTTACAGTGTCATCACTGAAGGTACCGACAATGAAGAACGGCAAATCGGTTTGCCTTAAGGCTAGCGTTTTATAAACAAGAAATTGCACTTTTAGTAAGACAATGATGGAACAATAGATCCATCCCAGTAAGTGACGAAGCGTAACTCGAAACTAGATCAACTTCTTTTAAATTTTCGTACGGGATGATCACGGAGAACATGTAAACATCAGAAAAAGTACCTTTCCTGTTTTGCCAAACAAATTCGTAAAGATACTCAATAATTGTAATTAAGGCATGTGTTAATGGTTTCTTAATAGTATTCTGCAGGGTGTGATTATGTTTATAGTACCATAGGCGAGTACGTTCAACACACGCGTAAAATTCAGGAAACGTAATGTAAAAATACGCTTCCTTTTCCTTATTTTAAATGTATTAAATGTCTTAAAAGAAGCGAAATAAGTATCAGGGCCAGCCAAGGAGTTCTGATAACGGATGTGTCCCCCAAAGAACCTAGTCTGAGAACAGCAAGGGCAGGTCAAAGATTCCTAGCTGAGACTACTAGACTAAGGAAGTGCAAGGTAATTGACAGCAACCAAATGTATAGGTCACGACATAACCCGAAAAACCATTATGCTAGAAATACTGTAGTCAATTTTGGCAACAATCAAATATCTACAACCATTTGATATACTAGCGTTAGTTCAATATAATTTAATGGTAGTTTGAAATAATAAAATATTCTACTTTTAATTTAGTAGGTGGCAAATTGTAAACAGTTTAACATGATGCCATTATCATTGTTTTTTATGTAAATAAAATATTGACATGCTAACATAAACGTTAATACAAATATAGCAATACGGTGTAGGGAAACTAAAATTATGTTTCAGTAAACTTGTGGAAGAATAGACAAAAAAGAAAGAAATAGAAAGTGAACACAAATCTGAATCGTTGTACATAAAAATAGAATTAAATTGTACAACGAAAGTTATTCTACAGACAATATTGGTTTCAAGTTGGTTCATAGAACCAAAATATTTGAATAAAGATGCGGTATTTTCATAATAGACTGAAAAAATAGCTTCCAATTTGAACGTTATTTTGCTAGTATACGATATTATATTTTTACTACACTTTACATAACACTTCACAATTTTTTAAATTTTGTTTTTCTGTATAGCAAATATTATTCAAACCCAATCAAATATTTATACGCATTACCTAGACAATTAACATTAAAGTTTATCTAATACTAATGATGCTATTTGTAAGCCACGAATCTAGGATGGTATTTACGTTTACTTACGATTAGTATGGCACCGCTTGGCTACTTACAGTTACGGGGCTTGCCTGAAGTTACCATAAAAATTCCATAAACAATTTACCTGCATGTTTACTCAAGTTTTAAGTTAAGACCTTGTAACTTCGATCAACAACATTTTTCATTATTTCTTATTTTTATTTATTCTACAGCATGAGCACATCTATGGGTTTCTAAGGTCATATTTATTGGTAAGTAATTGTCATTAAAATAAATACTCGTTGTGGGCGGTAGGGGCGGGGTTCTATTTTCACATGGGAATTAAAATAATAATAAATCTTTTTTTAAGTGACTAGTATACATTGTTTGAAAAAAATCCATCCATCTTCGTCGGCAAAAGGGAGGTGCAATGTTGGCAAAGGTTAAGGTTAATTTTAGATACAACTAATTATTGTGTTCAGTAAAAGAAAATATAAATAATTCATTAGGTATGGTAAAATTTATTGGCGGGGCATATATTTCTGGGGCAGTTTAATTTTTTTCCCTTGCATGTCGGTCTCTCTGCAAAGAAAGGATTAAATAAAGGAAAATTATTTTTATTATATGAAACCATAATCGTATGCTATAGAACCCAGGACATGGGATAAAAATGGTTGGCCTTATTACGTAGAAGGTTGGAAAGAACGAATTCGATGCGAGTGGAATACGAGCCAAATGCGAGAGCAAGGAACTAGCTACTATGATTAAATTTTCATTCCAAACAAGTAATGGCAATAATAAATGAACCTTATTTCGTATTAACGGTTATGTTTATCGTAATTTGACACTTGATACACTATCACATTCCTACAAGCATGACACTTTGTTCAACTTTTGGTACAACTTCAGAAGACATCCTCTTGCTATACCTTTTTAAAGTTATAATATATGCTTCTTTCTACATCTAGTAACATAATAGCGGATGTACTATAAACAGTGGTCGGTATATTTTTGAGTTTTCTGTGATAAAAGATTTTCTTTTAAGATATTTGCACATAGCATAATTTCAGATGGGTTTCAAATTCTTTCTAATTCACTTGATTCATTATTTGTACTTCACTTTGAACTGAACATCATTTACAATTTGAAAACAAACACACTTAACCTTCACAAAAACTATAAAACTATGATGACTAACGTAGAAGTCCAAGGCTAACTGTATCTTTGTGGATGTGTTACAAAAATTCCGTAGCAAGGGTTGATATGTCACTTTCTGTTGTCAAAATTGATTTCAGAATTAATAAATTCCGTACGGTTCTCTGTAGAAACAATTGCCTCATATACTAAATAGTCCGCGAGTTGTTGAATTTCATAGAGTCAAATGTTAAAAATATTGCCTGCGTTATTTACTTGAGCTATTTTAAGCCATGACACCCCGTAGATTACAACTCAGTGTTTAGTTAATAAATACATACGTCGGCATTGCTAGCTGTCAAAAACTGTAGGACCAAAACCCATTAAGCAGTTTGAAAAACTTCAATAACCTACATTTTTTGTAGTCCATTTATATTATAACATAGCCAACTGCGTTTTTTTACGACTGCGGAACACGCCAACCTAAAATTTTGTAACTCCCATAAATTACTCTCATATGTGGATATGCGCCTATAAACTAAACTACCCATTAATTTATAAAAGAAACCGTTCGATCATAATAAAATGTGACAGTTTTAATGGGAATATAAATTATGAACATCATGAGGGTAGATGAAAACGGAACGAAAATTAACTTATTAGAAATTGTTGTAACTTTGACGCCTGCATCATCTAGCGAGTTCTTAGTTGTAATATATATTTTTTTTGAACATGATAGTACACCATAAGAGTTACCCCTTTCCTAATATTCCATAATAGTAGATTAATTATCATTCTATTGCTGTTACATACGGCCCCAAAAAAGAGTGATTGTAATCGTAAGAAGGTGTTCTGCATGATGTGAAATTATACAGGGTGTTAACATGTAACATGACATCCAATTGTCTCTACAACGTAATAGTTAAAATTTACTATAACTATTAATTTCATTATTTTGACAATTTAACAAAGTTATGCTTTCTTAAACAAACATTTGGTTTTTCACCATTTATGATACAAAGCCAAAATAAATATATGCTAACGGCGATCAGCTTTCTGTGATTTAATTTGAATATCGTTATCCGAAAATTACTCTAAAAATGTTTAAAGAGCACTATTGAGATATGTTCAAATGAGTACTATAAGGTCAACAAATGCTGCTTTTGAGATTATATAATGAAAAAATAAAAACTTGAAAGGCTCTTCTAGACAGCACGACGCTAATAGACGCAAACAATCTTCGTTTGTTGAGGAATGACAACATACAAATACGAGGAATTATTAATCACTATACATTTGCACCGTACTACAAACTGCAATCTACTATACTGTTATTTTTAGAATCCACACAATTCTTTGGGTCACAACGGAAATATTACCATCCTAGATTATCATTCGCTTAAAAAAAAACAGTAGATAGTGCTACAGGACGGCTATTATTCATGCGTTCTATGGACAAACCTTGGTTCAGAGGTGGACAAATCTGAATAATTACAAGACAGAATTAAAAATTTACATTGATAGAAAAAAACTTAGATAATGCCGTAAGTTCATATCGGTCAAGAAACCTAGTTCAAAAGCTAGTGATGAAATACATTGGTATTCCAAGTCATTAGATAAAAATTTAGATGTGGTACTAACTAACGCCACATTTTACCACTGCTTATCTACTAAGCTATACGGTTTTAGTTGGTCTAATACTCCTTTTCATTGTTCATAATAATTTTCAGGTTTGAAAGTATTCTATCTTGTCATTCTACCTAGCCTGTACGAGATTGTACGAGAAAGCATTGCGAGAATGATGGAAAGAAATATCGTTACCAAACGCTATTGGTTGAACTGGTATCAAATGCTTTTTCTTGAATGCAAGTGTATTAATGGATTGTAAGCTGCTACTTCTGACCATTGACTAAAAAGTAATTTTTAATCAAAACGTCCTAGCTTACGTGATGTGATCTCACCGTTCATATAGATACCATACTAATTTTGAATTTATTTTTTTCTAATCAGTACAACCACTTTTTATAGCGACACATTTCTAGATAAATACATAACTGCTCGTAACTTTTTATAATTCAAAAGTGATTAAAATATAACGAAAAAATTTGTATTGAAATTCAATCAGTCATTTAAAACTAAAATCAACTACATTCATGGTTAGATTTTAATATTTTTAGATGATTTAAATTATGTAGGTCAAATATAGATACATAATTATAACATCAAATGTGGTTATAATATGGAATATAAAGAAAAATTGGGTATTGTAAATTTTTACTCATTGTCAGTAATTTAAAGTTTAAAATCAACCATATTTGTAGATGATACTTTTAATATTTTTAAATGATTTAGACAATCTAGGTAAAATTTATTTTGCGAATAATTTGTCACCTTTTTTACGGAAATGCAAAACAGATATTGATACTTATCTGAACAAAATAAAAGGAAGGAAAACCACATATCCATCAACTCACAGAAACTTAATTATTTGAAATAAATAGAAAATTTAAATGTTTTCTGTAACTATTATAAACAAATGATTCATTATTTGGTCTCGCCCTCATTCTTGTTCGTTACAGATATTAAAATTTATAAGAAAGTAATAAAATTGATAAATTTAATTGACTTATTATTTTTTTAATTAATTATGAACAAAATATTTCGATACCAGTTACAGCTCACATATATCAGTGTATTTCAGATAGTATGTAATGGGTAATAAATATATGCCCCTTATTCGAACTATAAAGATTAGCCCAATGGAAAAATTATTCAGGAAATGGAGCGGTGTATTATTATTCTGTATCAAACATTTATGCTTAGAAATTAAATCCATATCTTGATAAATTGTTAAAATAAATACGTTGCAACTTTTGGTTATAATATTGAGTAATTTTTAATGAATCAGGTACATAGTTTTATTTCATTTTCATATTTTAAACTATTTTCTCATTTAGTTTTCGCGATATCGTTATTTGAGTGCAACTTGTTTAATGGTTAGTGTCGATTTTCTGGGACAACGCCGCAACGCAGAATTTTTCATGAAACTGGGGAAAATTTTCACGGAAACGTTTTAACATTTGAAATAAGCTTGTAGATGATACTTTGGGTCGTACGCAATGTTATGAATGGTTTTCAAGATTTAAAAGTGGTCGTCAGTCAGTGTCCGGAAAGGTCTTGTCAAAAATGAAAGGATGGTATACAGAAGAGGTCAAAATAGTTGAGGTATTTCAAAAAAAAAAATTTTACTATTGGGCTTCGTTGTGGAGTTATTCGCCTTCAAAGAAATTCCAATTGTAACTTTATATATCAGTTTAAACTTCGAAATGGACATTACCACGAGTTACTTTAATTGCACAAATTTCATTGTTGTCATGGTAACGAATTAGAAGTTATAAATGAATTTGTTTTTCAAACTTTTTTCTTAGAAGGCGAAAAACTCCACAACGAAGCCTGATAGGAAAAATTTTTTTATGAAGTACTGCAACTATTTTGAGCTCCCCTATACACTCCTTCATTTTTGACATGACCTTTCCGGACATCCTGTATATAAAATTAAATAAAATACACACCTGTACAATATTTAACAGATTTAATGTTTCAAGAGATTTAAATTTTTTATGATCTCTTAATAGCGTATGCCTATGCATTTATTCCATACTTTTTCATACAATAAAAAGTAAGAATTATTACCCTATTATACTGAAACAATAGACAATATATTAGCAGTTTTGCATAAAGTAACAAAGTATGATGCATTCGCTCACTCACTTCATCTTAAGTATATATTTAATAAAAATATATTTAAAAATTTTCAAAACAACTACATATTTGCGACTTCCTCTAAATACTCTGTAAATTCGCCATAAATTAATAAAATACATAAAACGCTGCCTGATAATTATTTCAACCAACCGCCACAATGAAAGGCTGCCAGTCAATCTTCAACGCCACTATAAACTCTGGCCTTGCTCATCCATTAAAATTGCATTATTTTTATTTTAGTGCAAATAACCTATTGTTAGCTAGTTTTGTCAAGGTTCCTTTCATAGTTTTTTATTAATTTAATTCAATCTTTATAGGACAGAATTAATTTTAATTAAAAAATCGTTCGCCCGAGGAAATCACTCTACAGATACCCAAATATACGAGAAAAAAATCATCAAAATCATCAATTCCCGAAATATTATGAAATAAATAAATAAATAAAAATGCGATCAATATTGTATGAAACAGCAAAATGTAAGGGGGTACATGAAAGGGTAAATTTTTCAAGGGTACCTTTCTTGGATAAAAATATACTGATTTAAATCAATCTTTTGTTTTTTTTGACTACTTTTTTTTGTAGAACGAGATGATGAAAAAACGCAGATATCTTATGAGTTCTCACTTTAAAGATTAAAAAAGTTACGCTTCGAAAGAATATTTTGTTTTTGCCACTTTTTTATTGGTAGAGACGTCCAGAAATCGTGAAATGTAATTTTGTTTATTGCAAAAATGATCTACTTATTGCATGTCGTTAAAATGCATCGTTTTGTTGACTCGACTCGACTGTCAACAGCTATTGATATACCTATATATAAGTAGGCGTTGACTTTTCAATAGAGCTAAGTTGGCCATAATCGTAAAAAATCTGAAAGAGCATCCCAATAAACATAAGATCCAAAAGGTGTGATTTGGTTCTTCATCCAGGTGTAGTGATGCCCTTGGTTCAAATAAACTCCCTCTAAAATCCGATTTTGAGCGTTAATGAGTGAAATGTTATTCAAATATCTTGAAAAATTGACAGTGTTATGATGAAAAGAAATAAAACAATTTAATTAGAATCTAAGTTTTTAAAAAAGCAAAGTTGTGCTAAGGTATCTATGAAGGTTTATTTTTATTCAAGGAAGTTACCTTTTCGTTTGCGGACACTACACATTTTATTGATTTCAAAGCTTGCACTTGTCACTAATGTAATTATTTGTACTCTTTTTCCACGTATATGCTACTGAAATATGATCCTAACATTTATTAAAAATATTTAAGGTGTGAAGTGTTTGTTTAAAATTACATTAAATAAAATTGTTAACAGTCAAACATCAACCTAAGTGGGAAGAGTTTGCAAATGTAGTTGAAACATATTTCATTTTATACAATTAACACCATATTTCTTCTGTTGCGTCAAGCATATTTTATCCATCTTCTAATGGCAGATTTACACCAAACTATGGAATGTTCGCATCATATCAAAAATTTTATAGAAATATTAAACTAAAAAAAGCAAAAGGGTACAATCGGGAACGAAATAGACGTAAAAGAATTATTGACTGGTTACACAAACTTAGATGATAATCATCGTCATGTAAGAATTTTAGTAGTACCTATGATTAAATCTGAAGTCCACTTATTTTTAAGAGCAGGATTACGAGAGCTAAAGTCGTAACACTTCTTAGATGGCGATTGGATGCCCTTTTCCTAATTTCTTGCATAAATTTGAGAACCCAATTTTCAGGCGAGAATCTACTCGTCGGTAACTCTCCATTGATAAAATCTAGCCATTCGCCAGTAGATGGTACTGATTAGGATACATTAAATAATGCAAACATGTCATTATAGATGTCCCCGTACACGGCATCGGCAATAAGAAGTTTAAAAAAACGCCATACAATTTGCACAAAAAACGGGAACAGTGTTTTTATGAAGTTTGGTTATTTCATTTTTATTTCATTTATGATATTGATGTGTCCTGCGTCGATTGACATCGTAAATATTATTCTGGTTTGTGAGTTGTGTATTTACTGATTACTTTTTTATTAATTAGTTATTATTATTATTATTAGTGACCTTTGTATTGTGAACTATATTTACTGTGTTTATTATTTATTGTGTGTTTATTTCGCAATGCCGAAAAGCTTAGGAAAAACTAAAGAAAGGTCAAAACGTGCTAAATCACTTAAATTAATCTGGAAAGAAAGACATCAAAATCTGTATAATAGTATTAAATAGTTTTAAATAGGTAAAAATGCATAAATTTACTCTTTTTAGATATAGGACTTCTACGGAATTTAGAGAGAGAGAGAGAGAGAGAGAGATAATTCAGAGAATATTGGTACAGTATTACATCAATAATGATTAATGAACAAATAATTTTTATTCGAGACTAGTATACTAGCGACTAGCGGTCGAGACTAGTTTTCTAGATTTTTTTTTTCAAAAATATAACCTGTACCTACGTTTAGCCCAGTGATATGAGGAAAATGCCGTTGCCGTTGAGTAGCCAAGGATCTGTAAAGTTTTTCATAAAATTTGGGTGAATTTTAGTATAATATGTGCAAAACTCACA
>NW_019416807.1:128943-148979 GCF_000390285.2 Anoplophora glabripennis
TGTTCTCTTTGGTGCGTATCTCTACTAATGACATTTAAATAAATGGCTACCAAAGAAATAATTTCACAAAAATCTAGACATTGCTGGTAATACTGCATAATTCAGTCTAATATTTTGCAGGTCAGTTCCTCAAATCTGTACGAAGGAGATGTAAAATTATAATAAAGATCTATGACATAAAATTTCAATTTGTTATTATACTTTATTTATCCATAACTTCAATAATACAAATTATTTTGCAATAAAAAATATGTCAACTCCTAGCTCAATACCTTATCTATATAGGCCACATATAATTTTCTCAGAAAATAGTGTAGTTTTTGAAAAGACATAAACTGGTTATGACAGAAAAAGATCAACGATCCTTCTTATGGTATTAACAACATGTTTAAGGTTCCATGGTTTTTCGCGTTGATATGCCATGGCTTATATGGGATTTGGCACGAGTAGAAAAATATTTAGTCAGTAAAAGTCAATGAGACAAACATATTTGTATATGATGTTTCTCTAAAGCTGCAGTCGTAGCGTAACGTGATTGCTTTTGTCAGGTTTGTGCGTGCTCATATCGAATTGAATTAGATTAATTTTCAATTTCTTGGTACACCTACATATATGGAAGTTTTGTAGTTTTATACGCAATAGATTTAAATAAAAAGTGCTAAATAAGAGGAGGCTTAATTATTTAAGCATATTATACACGCGTTTACTTTAGATAGGTGTATTGTGCATGTGAAATTCACCTGCAATCAAATCAGTTTCTAAATTTCTTGGTATGCCCACATAAACCACGTTTACGTGACGTTACACGTGTAGTTAAATGTTTCCATCAATACGATAAATCTTCTTTACATATTGCGCTTTATTTCAAGGTTAAATGTGAAACCAATACAGTTTATGAATCCGGTTCACTAATAAGCAAAGTATTGTCTTGAAAAGTTTAACTTGGCATATAAATAAATTAAAACAAAGTCCAAATAAGCTGTTCAGTCAGATGGTCTCTTGTTAAATCTTCAAGAAATATAGTAGCAATCACGTTAGTACTTTTTGCAGTACCAAGATCAATGGCAGTAGTTCCAAGTAAAAATTTCTATTGGTTACATATTACTAGAAAATTATGGTTTAGAAACACGGGTAATTTTCGTGCTGAGCTGAGCAACAACAAATTAAGAATGTCTTAAGTTATTTACATTTTTATGCTAACTAAAAATATAGAACCGTTAACAATGCCTATTGTATATATCCATGTATTGCATATTAAATCACATTTTCCAATAACAACAATGAATCCTTGTATCTCAATCACGTTTTTAAGAAATTCTGCATTTTGTAAAAAAGTTAAGTTTAGTCATAAGAAGCTGAAGGGAAGGTGCAAGCTGCCTTGTGTTTCAGTAAAAAAGCCTATCTGTAATAAATTCTCAATTTTTAATTTTTTAGTGTTTCAAAACAGTTTAATTTAGTTCCGAGGTCGCGAAATATTTTAGTACAGCTTGTGCAATTACAAAACTCGAATATCCATCTTGGCACAAACAATGTCTTGTATCATTTTTACTAATCACTGGTAATCAAAAACCCTTCTTTAAAGTAAATGATAATTTCTGTAGCTATAAAGCTAAAATAAATCGTTCTCGAATCCATGCATTTTTTTATTCCGGCCTAAGGTATGCACAGAATATTTCCTTTGTATCAAACTAGTTCTTCACCTTGAAAGTTTGGTCTTTGCATGTTATGGACAAATTAGGCAACTGTGATAAATGATTCTTTGAAAATTCGTCTATCAGAAGGGACATTATTCATGGTCCGCTATTATGTTTACTGCTGCGGAAATGAAAAATTTTCCATAAAAAGTTTGTTGGAAGCACGACATAAGTACCTACGCAACTTCACAAATACTCTTTTGCCATGGAAAGTAATTTGCCATTTAAAAAATGGTGTAAAATCTAATAACTGCACAGCTAACTAA
Source organism: Anoplophora glabripennis (assembly GCF_000390285.2). Taxonomy (NCBI): domain Eukaryota; kingdom Metazoa; phylum Arthropoda; class Insecta; order Coleoptera; family Cerambycidae; genus Anoplophora; species Anoplophora glabripennis. The sequence goes on from NW_019416807.1 coordinate 130,904, forward strand.
CACCAGTAATTGCCATTATAGAAAAAAAAAACAAGAGAAGAAAAGCTCTAGAAGCAACACATATAGGCACATCCTAAACTATAGAAGCTGCTACCGAAAGAAGCACCTTTTTAGATATAGTTCCACACATAGACGTTGTGACATGCAGTTTTTAAATAATCTTGTTTCAAAAATAATCGGATAGAATAGCAATTATTGATGTACTTGGCTCGTATCAAATATTACATATTTTGAATACAATTTCACTGAATAATCATCATATCGTCATCATTATATTTTATACATCTTCCTTTCATTATGTATAGAAATCTAGATTAATACAATATAACATTGGGTTTTTATATCGCAAAATCAATGTAGAGCTGCATTTAAAAAAATGGGAATATCCCCATAACAACCCTTCGAATTAACCTATTTGACTTTCATTTAGATAATACCATTACATATTACGATAAGGCAGTATCCATTGCTTTAATGAATTCAGAATTAAACATCAATGTTTATTAAAGGCGTTGTAAAGAATCATGGATATAAAATCCTTGCTCTGACTTGTACAAATCGATTTATGAAGAAACAAAAATCCATGATACCATTTATTTATCCTTAGTATCTACTTAGGACTTAACCAAACAAACGCAAAGCATGAAATTCGTTAAAAAGCATAAACTAATCCATAAAATAGGTCATGAGGAAGTTGCTCATTGGAGTCATTTAATATTATGACCATAGTTTTCCAGCGAGTTTAGTTTAAGGATTTGATAATAATGACGTAGAAATCGACAATCTGCTTTCTATCCTTACGAATTCCATCAATTTAAGTCGAGGTTCAAGTTTTCCTTTAGATGCGAATGAGTACAACAAATTTTGTTGGGATAAAAGTCTGTCTGCCTCATTTTAACACTCTTTTCAATATAACCTCTTCGTATATTGCAATTAAACTGAGTGCTGTGGATTTTCAAGGTTGTAAAATACATTTCACGTTTATAGTTAAGTCTTCGTGATATATTTTGAAAAACTACGGTCAAATTGCAGAATACTAGAACGAAAAAGGATTATGCTCATAAGGAGGTCACCAGAAAGTTGGGTGGGACTATGTTTCTCCACTGCAAAAACGAGGTTACTTAGATCTTTTTGTTAGTAACTAAACAAGTCCATGTATTGATAATGCACTCCGTGTTAGCTGTTTATAAATAGTGTTACCGCTTACAATATTATCTATATTTTACTGGTAGTACCGTACTACAAGCATGCGGTAGGCATTACAATAGATCACTTGCTCGCTGCACACGCCTTCCACCCACATGGGTAATTGTAATTACTCTATTACCAGTTTCAGTACATATTGCCCTTGTAAATGCTTTTGCATTTTTAAACGTGCGTTAGATCGTATTTCGTACTGTATGTTCAGCACCTAAAACTGTTTCGTGAACGGTATAATAAAATTGTCAGAATTTGGATAATAAACCACGAGCAGCGATTAAATGGAAAACCAAATATTTTCAACGTTGGGGAGCGGGAAAATGGTAATCGTTATATAGCCAAAAGAAAACAAACTTGTCTATATTTTGGATTAGCAGATTTTTTGTTTTTGAAGTTGACTGGTTTAGAATAATTTGTAAATGATTTTAAGTGTGGTTAGAAATGTTTGTAAACTTCAAGTATAGAGAAAATAAATATAAGTTTATGTGTAGGTATATATTTGACGTACAATTTTATACATGTATATACAATTTATTGTTTTTGGATTAGTGTCCTTTATTCTTTTAATTTCTGCAATAAGCCGGAAATGTAAATGTAACCATACCATTAATGGAAAAAATAGATAATTTGAAAGAAAATAATTTATATTTAGGTACAAATTGCATTCAATTTACTAGGTATTACTAATTTTAAAAAGACTTATTTCAAAACTAAAAAAATGAAGAAAGCATATTACTGTGTTAGGGATCAAAAGCAGGTGGTATGCCTAAAATAAAGAGGACATGCATAACAGAAATTGCATAAAAGCGGTGAGATGAGCATGACAGCGTAGGCTGGGAGGGTAAATATAAATATTTACCTCACTAAAAACCACCTGCGACAGTCAAAATCAGAACCACTTTGACAGAGTTTGTATTTTTCACGAACTATCAGTCTCTGACACTTGGGCACATTATATGTCGAACACAAATTCATCAAATCCGTCCCGTAATTGATAAACATCGCATAAAATGCCTCTCACGTTGTTTCTCCGCCCGCGCTCGCAGCTGAACTCCAACATTATAAAGTCCCATGTGCGGTTTTCATTATTATGAGTCTATTTTTAGCACTTGATGTCACGATACCTGACCCTGATTCGCGGTTCGTGACATAATGCGGGCGCGCGATTGGCTGGAGAGCCTTCCACCAAGTCACGACTATGAGATACAAGTTGCCCGCCAATGCGATTATTACAGATTGAAAACAAATGAAGCTTTAGTTTTTTTTCGAATATTAATTTGCCCTAGCCATGGTTTTGAATCTAGCTTTATTCGCAGCCGACTGGCCCACATTTTGAACTCTCTAATATGAGTTAGTCCTATAAACGGCGTCTGCATTTGTGCCATTTTTTATAACGCATAAAATATTATCTAACTGTAGTGCAATAGCTTAACTATAAAATTGATGTTATTTACTAATAAAGTACAATAAGTAACGGTACAGAAAAAAATTTGTATGTTACACATTAATTAGTTGTTTTAAGAACCTTATGCCTAATTTACTGCGTACCATACACAACACCTAAAATATAGTTGATGAATGGGGAAGATGTTCTGTCTACCTTGATCCCGGATTTAATACGTATATTACTAGAATTGTTAATTTACAAGTAGAGGAAACAGGAAAAACACTTTTAATAATGATATTCGTTTAACTGAGTAACTTTAATGTTGTGGTTAGTTGTTTGTTGCTTGTGTGGGAGTAGCTTTATTGCTTGCCGATTGACCTTAGTTTGTACAAGTTGGATGCCATCTAGTTTTGAAACTGAAATATATCACTTACCTTTTCACTGAAATTTTTGTGCGAATTTTGACAGTGACTGAAACCAGTGAATGCTAAAATTGCAATTATTCTAACTTACTGGAGTATTCTATTATCGTTTGTATTTAATAGCAAAAATTGACGAAAAAATACTGAGGAAAATAGAAAAAAATATTTTTTTTCTATATTCAAATGTTCATTTATATAGTTATATAGTTAACACCCCGCCGAACGTGAATTAGCGGTCAAAATTGATGGTTCTTATTCTAACCTCAAAAAAACGGGTCAATTCAGGTAAGATACCACGAATTTTCAAAAAATAAGAAATTCGCGCCAAATTTGGTATACGGGGGTTTTCGAGGTCACTGATCACGAATCCGAGATTTCAGAAAATCAGATTTACAAAATTCAACCCGTGAATAGATATTTTACAGAAAAAAGAACAAGATATAGCCGAAAAAAAGTAGAATAACACATGATTGGGTACTCAGGTTATAAAGTAAAATTTTACTAAATAAATTTCGCAATTCTGACCTCCAATACGTAATCAACGACCCCAAAAATTTGCAAAATTGACCTCGGATCCGTAGTTAGCGACCCCGAAAACTCCCGTATACTAAATTTGCTGCGATCTGTTATTTTTTGAAAATTTGATCGGCCATCGTGGATCCGCCATCTTGAATTTTGCAAAATTGACCTCGGATCCGTGATCAGCGACCCAGAAAAACTACTATATCAAATATGGCGCGAATCTGTGATTGTTTGAAAATTCGTGATAGCTGACCTTAATTCTGACACCGGATTCGTGATCAGGAGGCAAAAATACTACAGATAACATATGTCGCATGAAAAGTACAGACAACTTTTCTTTTTTTGTGTGGCTGTGTAATTAGATTTTATACCGAATTTAATCCCTTTGAATCGTGTTTTCTACATATTTTGGAATCCGTTAAATATACATATTGAATTCCTTAATAATAATAACTAATTGCATTTGTTTTTTTGTGTTGGTTTAAACAATAAATATGCAACTACTTTTAAGAAACTAACTAATATGTATGATGTTACTAGAAGTATAAAATTCAACTTTGACCACTTCAAGTTAAAAAATTAGATACTATTTATGCATGTCATAAATAAAAAATGATTTATTTTTCCAGTATAAAAAAAATTAAAGGTATAAGTTGTATAATTTTCCCAAATTTAAATTCATGTAAGTTGAAAAAAAAAATTATAGAACAATATTACTAATGTGAAATTGTCTGTTACAATGTAATGTTTAATGTTATAACAACTAAAATTAAAAATTATCTAATTAATAAATAAAAACATACTTTCAAAATGACTAATTTCTGGAAAATAATATTTATATTTATTTTAGATTATTAAAGCCTACTTTTTATATTTTTTCGATATCTAATTTGACAAATATTGGTCATCAAATTTTTTATTTAAAATCTACGCCACTGGATTCTGCACCCCTCCTCTATGTAGTCTTTCCGAAGTTAGTTGAACATGCAAAGAAATGCCTGGCAATAAGATTTAATGACTTTCATAGGCGTCCCTAAAAAAGTTTTCTGCTAAAGGTAAAAAATTATAATAATTTGTATACCTATAATGTGTAGAAAATGTCTATTATATGTTCATTTGGCCAACAACATATTTTAATTATTTATGTCCTCAAACAATTTTACTATATTGATGGTAAATTTCGTTTTGTTCCATTTCAAAAGGTCTCGCCATGTTGTAATAGTATTATTTCTCCCTTTCGCAATTGTAATATAAATGATTAATAGAAGGTGCCTATAAAAAATTAAAATTACCTAAATCACACCAAATTCCGCATTGCTCCACTGCACTGCTGGGTAATTTGTCAACCACTTGTCAAAAACTGAGATTTATTGCCCAGTAGCCCAATGCAGTTGTGTTAGATTCCGTTTGCCCGCGCTCGCATTCTTCAACTGGGCGTATACATTTCTACCACTTCCACATTTAGTTCGACCAGACCTGTATATGGGTATAGTTAAATAAATATGGGAACAAGTTTTTCAAATATTTCAATATCGAGTTGCTGCGTCAGCGACCGAACCTGGTACACACCGTTAACGTCTTAGTTCTTCAATTGATATCGAAAAGACTATACCAAATTGCGAGAAAAAATATTCACAGCTCATTGAAAAATTAGTCCCGTTTTTTTCATCTTAAACTGCTTTTTTGTAACACTCTGTATTTTCAGATAAGTAGGTATTTATAAAGGTACATAAATGAGATATTTTTCAAAAACTTCAACAATATCCCTTCGAAACCTGTTACTTTAGATGTTAGATTAAGTAAGTCTTCAAATAATTTTCTGAATGGAAAATACCGTTACTATAGTGCAAGAATTTGTTATGTCCGATAATAACTTCACAATTAATTGTGGTACTGCCTCTGAACGTTGAGTGAAAAATTAGCTCAACGCTCTGAGTAATGTAACATGCGACACGCGACTCATAAATGCCTTCAAATGTATAGAAGTCCGTCTGGTCCGCCTAAAGTTGATATGTTGTCCTCTGTTGATCAAGTAACAAATAAAAGTGCCAATGTATATTCCGAAACTAATATAAGTGAATATCAGAGATTGAAAGCGATGAAGGGAAAAATATCTTTGTAAAAACTGTCGTTTTCCGTAAATGGTTGACTTAAACGGGAGAACTCTCATTTTAAAATAGACTAAATCTGAACTGTTTCAACGTGCATCAAAATAGTGAAGTTGTTGTTGATAAGAGGAGTAAGACATTGTCAGGATACGCAATAATATAAGTCTTGCCTATCTCTTCTTCTCCCTTTTTCACCTCCTATGGTGAAAAACTTTTAACGATTTTAAACGTGCATCTTTTTCTTCTGAATAAGAGTCTTCCCTTATTTTTTCTAACATACAAGGCTAGTGGGAACACAAAGAAAGAGATTTTATAGGAAAAACTAACTTGTACTTAGTTATGCATGAATAAGAGTCAAAACAAAACCTTATACTCCAAGTAAATTATAATCAATTGGAAAAAAGTATCATTAGCTACTTCCGAGAAGTACATGCTCCATTTCATATGAATAAAACCAGACATATACTTCTGACATGAAATTATTGTTTCAAAATTTCGAGGTAACTTTCGAGCCGGCTCTAGTCGTTAGCAAATATTTAGGTTTCCAATGATTAACGGATATTAATTATTGCGAATTTAAAGGAGTTTTATCCAATTATGAAAGCCTAAATTTACTAAACCTACTTTAAATACTGAAGTGAAGTAGATGCTGGACTATCACCACGGTAGCATAATCGGTCGAGCATGCGGTGGCGAGCATTTCTCGGCCAGACTTCCTATTCTGGTCCGCGTTCGATCCCTGGCATCGGCACTGGCAATGTCGATGGATAATGGGTGGTTGTCCGGGTTTTTCAAGTGTAGCCCCCTTCCGCACAGCCTTTGGCTTTGGATTTGGAGGTTGTTTCATTTCTGTGATGTGTTTTATGTTTTTATGTTTATGTAAAATAAAGGTTGAATGATTTCCGAGCTGGTTGCCACGTCGTGGATTTACAACTCTTGACGTTTCGAGAAACATATCGCTCTCTTCTTCAGAAGTTACTCTGAAACTGGAAATCTACTAATTGTGTAACTATTTATATTTGGCGTGGTCACTGATCCATGACATTCCGGTGGATGACTTCGTACGCGCTGTTGACGTTCCAGTGGGTTGCTTTCACGGATGACTCTCTTCCATATACCTGACAGATCCACGCCACCGTCCCTGTTGAAATTGTTCGGAATTTTGTAAATTTCTAATGTCTCTGTATAGTCGAGGCCAAAATCTTCTCTCTCTCACTACCATGTTGGCTTCACTCAGATCCACTGTGTGTCCCGTGTCCGCTCTATGTTCCATTTTATCTGTACAACCTTTCACGTAAGGTAGATACGCCGTCGCTAAGTACTCCTATTTCTCCATGGGGTATGCCTGATAACTCGTTCGATATTTCTCCCTGTGTAGCCATTCCCTTTTAGGGCCGTGCGTAGGTGTTCTAGTTCCTCGGACAAGTGTATTGGCTCGCTGATGATCCCCTGTTTCTGGGCTGGATGGTGGTGGGACTCTGCATTCAAATCTCCGTCTGTGTGAGTTGGCTTCCTATATACTTGTCTAATGTGTCCTAAAGTGACATCTGGTTTCCTTTCAACCAAAACATCCAAAAAGGGAAGGGCGACATTTTTCTCTACCTACTTCCATGGTAAACTGGGGCCAGATGAAGGTATTGAACTAAATATACTTGTATGGCAGAGGGCATATGATTCTTAAATTGTCGGTTGTCAGACCATCAATATTTAACTTTTAACTTTTAAAAACATATAGCTCATTTGCTTTGTGTATTGGCCCATGGCGCCATGTACTGTAGCATGGTTGTTACGAATGAGTTGTTTTCAAATTCCAGATAGTCCTACGTGTTCCTGTCGATTGAAATTATCTGTATACTTTTGGATTTATATTGCTATTTGTTGAGTCTTGACCATGCCCTTCTTTCCATCACTAGAATTTTGGTAATACTTAGATCTATTAAATGCCTTGTACCTACCCAATGCTCCGCAGCAATTCATCTACGTTTATATGGCAATTAGAATGACAACGTAGATAAATCAGCTGTTGTAGCGCACACGGCAGATACAAGGTATTAAATAGATCTTCGTATACAATAATTTTGGTGAAAGAGGAATTTCCGTAATGACTTCAAGTCGTGCACTGGAAGGCCATGGACCAGTCGACGCAGCAAAAATAAATACCTTCCAAAAGACATTAACTCCAGTTTAGAGAACTTCTCCTAAGAGAGCGATATGTATCGTTTAAACCGACGATGTGGCAACCAGCCCGGAAACCAGTTACAATTGCTAGAGCTTATAAAATAATCTAATAGAATAGTTTTGTTATGTTTGACCAACAGTAAGACGAAATTCTCAATAAGCTGATTGAAGTACTAGAGTAGAGCATTTGCTTGCTGGAAATTAAGAAGATACACCGAAGTAAAAGCATGAATTGGTTTTACCTTTTATAAGGTTTTACTACCTAACACATATTTTTTAGCAAGTGCTCCATCTTTACTCATACGAGCCAAGTTGTTCTTTATCGTTATCGTCAACTTTTGGGAACTTAAAGTAAAGATTAAGAAATACAAAAGTAGTAAATTGACCGGTTTTTCTTCTGAAGTTATAGGCCAATGAAATTATGAAGAGTAAATAAACATAATTAAATTTTTTAATCGAACAAAAACTTATCCCACAAATGTTTAAAATAATTATTATAATTCCGAAATGCACTCCTCCTTGGTTAATATTTCTGTTTATTTTATTGAAGCATATTTTTATTTGGTGTATTTGGTATCATCTAAATTTCATAGGCTTCTAGCTTCGGAACAAATAAAAATCGATCTACCATTTTTGCTTACGTATGTTCCCAAAAGTTTGACCAATTTGTAATTAGTCTCGATTTTTTAATTAAAATTTCTTACAAAATAATCTGTTAAAAATACTCTTGTGATTCAATCTGGTTTAAATTGTAAAGTATTCTCGTCAGTTATATTGTTCTTTAGTTATAACATATATTTTGCAGTTTTTCTCTAACCCAGGATATCTTTCGGATTTTACAAATGTTCTGCTTAAAAAATAATGCCAAATAACGTGCTCAAAGGTATTCACCTTATTTATAGTACGTGTCAAATTTCTGATAATTCCAAAAGCGGCATCATTGTGAAAATTTCAAAAGGAGATAGAGAAATAAGGTATACATTTTTCAGTTTTATATATCAATATCAGTAACATTCCACGTATATGGAACTTCCACAGATGAAAATAAGATGACCTCGAAAATGACTCGACTAAGTTTTAGTCCCCTATTCAAAGTATCTTTCTTTAGCCGTATAAAGTTTGACAAATATTTTGCTTTTGCTAATATACAGGGTATCTGGGAAAAGTTGGGAAATCTCGAAGCTGGTGGCCAAAATAAGTCTACTGAGCCAAATATAGGGCGTTCAATTTTTGAATTTTATTTTGAAATTTCTCAATAATTTTGAAAAATTTTAAAAGTATGAACAAAAAAATTGGCACTATTTTTTTTGAAATGACAAATAAGAATTTTGAACTCATTTTGGTGTCGATTGTATAGGGCGTCAGTTATGCCCTATTCTTTTGATAAATAGGCGAACATTTTTTTTGCCTTTAGAATTATCGTTTCGTAAAAAAGTTACTCTGGTTCGTTTTCGATATCTCCCTTGGTTATCGAGATATTTGTATATAAAAATTTCAGTGCATTTCGTTTTTAAACAACTTTTAATCCTTAAATTAAACTAATGCGACTTGATAATTAGTATACGAACCAAATTATTTACAGTTTTTCCAAGAACAATTATTAGAATTTAGAGGATTTTCCCTTACAAAAACGCATTAATATATTGTTTATGCACGATGCTGCTCCACCTCATTTTAGTTTAAGATTTATCCAGATCGATGGATAGGCCGGTCAGGACCAGTATCTTGACCCCCTAGATCACCAGATTTAAATCCTTTAGATTTTTACTTCTTTATGGAATTCAGAAATCTGTAATCGAATGTTCTTTCACAAGAAAATAATCAGTATTCAGTCAAGAAAACGCGTTTATCATTGGTTTCCACCACTTTGTAAACTGTGAATTTATTAAATTAAAATCTCTGTGATTATTCTTATTTGAAGAGCAATTAGATGACTGTCTTAAAAGTTAAAAATATTCTTATATAATCTCAAATAACCTTATAGAAGCAAAAATATATTTATTTTGTGAATTAGTTAACATGACAGTTACAAAACAATTAAAATTAGTATTTAGTTACACATAAACATTTAGGAACCAATTAATTTTAATAAAGAACATTAATTATTTTAATCAATGAATGGGAAAAATATTATTTATTATTTGATTCTACATGTTTCTTAATAGTATTTGTCAAATCCGGAAACTCCAAAATTAATAGTACCTAACTTTTAAACTATTTTTTTTATATTTCTGTTTTAGATTCAAAACACATTATTTATAGTAATTGTCAGAAACAGATCAGTATAAATTTGGATAGCCAAATTATATATTTTTCACTTTATTTTTGATTTACTGGCAAAATACAAACCTTATTTGATGATTATGTTTATATTCATTGTATTATATATTTTTTAATATGATTATGTTAGTCCCTCTGTAAATAAAAAATAAAGGACATTATCAAAACTGATAATCAACTATTTGTACTTGAAAGCTTAATATATTAAAGGTAGTACTTACCTATCCTACTATCAATTGTTTTCTATACTTATTGAAAAAGCTGATACGCATACCTCGTTACCTTTGCATATTTTAATTTGTACATACAACAATTATTATCGCCCAAGGAAAGTATGTGATAATGCTAAAAGTTACTAGGAACGTATTTGCGATAGCAAAATATTCAGGTTTCCCTGGGAAATTTTAAAATTTTAGAAAAATGATCGTCCTGTGACATCTTAGAGCCCTGATAAGATAATACAAATAATAACAGTTGTATGGTGCCAGAATTACGTGACATGTTTTAATAAGCCGCCTTTTAATAAGATTAGGCTCGTTATCATCCAAAAACGCGGCATGTATCAATAATAATCAACCAATAATCTTTTACACACACTCGTAGATGGTCTGTTTGCGTTGATTATATTAATTGCAGAATTCCGAGTAGGTATTGCTTTTCATGTTCCAGGATTGACTTCGCCAGTAAGCCGAATGAAAAATACATTTTATATCTGAAATTATAATTCGTTCTTTAGTGAATTAATCAGCTTTTGTTGTGAATTTATCAATCGAAATTTTAGTTTAACAGTGAGGAAAATATTCCATGTGTAGAATAAATGATGGTTAAACATATACCAAAATGACCGTGATTCAAGCAATCCTATAGCTCTAATAAAGTTGGAAAATATTATTTTTCATAATTTTTGGAGGAAGATGATAATCCCAGTAAAAGTTAGCAACAGATTTTGGTGCAGAACTGCGTCAGAAATGAAAGAGATCTTTTACATTTTATTGTACCAATTGTACAAGCAAATATGTAGTAATGGAATTAGATCAATTTATACCTACTATGGAATAGGAAAATTTCCAGATTATACATAAATTGCGATGATGTGTTCTCAACTTATGTCCGCATGACCTTTTTCTATCTCTACTGACAATCGGCCACTGATTTTTAGTCTAAAATTTTTAAAAATCTGCGGATTGTGCAAGTCTAACAATAAGTAAGGGATTTCCAGGCTATATCTATCAAATGAAAAGGCTATTAAAGATTTTATTGGACATCGGCAATTACTGGTTGGTATAAAATAACGTTCTTTATTACACTTGAATAGTATCAAACAATGTTTCTTTATATTCTTCTCCAATTCCAAGAATTTTACTGCATTATATCTTATCACCTCAGATAGGTATTTGATAAAAATTCAATTAAAAATTATACTAAATATAAATACTTCTATTTTCAAGGAGTTCCTAAAAATAAATAATTTTATACACTGAAAAAAAACTCTAATCGCCAATTTGTCATTTAGACCAGGCAAGTTAGACAATAAATCAGAAATTTTTTTCTGATGAACCGATCGAGATGCGGTTTTCGGCATTGTCTTCGGAAAAATATCAAGAAAAAAGTCTATGTATTACACTTTGGGGCTGGATCGAAACTGCATTGCGGGTGCATAAACTGCATCTTGGAGTGCATCAATTTTTTTCGAATTTTCTAAAAATTAACTAGAAGTTGTAGAAATTTGGTTTTCGGGGTCGGAGATTCCTAATCTGACCCTGAAAAGTATGCCCGACTCCCCTGGGGCCTCCAGATGGGCAAGGGGATCCTTCTGTAAAACATCGAATAGCTGAGTAATTGCCTTCTAAATTTCCACTCGGGGTTTTTGAGGTCGGGGATTCCGATTCTGACACTGAAAAGTATGCCCGACGCTCGTGGGGTGGGCTTTCTGGAAAACATCGAAAGGCACATCAGATTTTTGCAATAAAACTGCTCCACCCGCTTACCAACCATGATCTTGTAGGCTTATGTTTACATTGTAACACACGTAAATTTACAGAGATTAGACAAGAAGAGTAAGAAAAACTAACAGGAAATTAATGAGTCGAAAAGAATCCCCTTTATTCTGAGAACCAATTTTCTTTTTATTTGCAAGGCAATTAGTGAGACAACTACTATCATATATTTATCTAACACTTTCACTATCAATCACAATTTTCATCATCTGTACTGATCCATCACTGTCTCCATCACTATCATCTATTACATTTTCCGACTATTTCAGGATTGGAACAGTTGGTTCCAAAACCATTTGTACATGCAATTGTGCATGTAATTCCATGCTTCCTGCACGCACAAGATGTGCATTGTCGATAATCGGATTTTGTCGCCTAATTGTTATGCATTATCCGCAATCGCACGGGCCCAAGAGATTCTTTTGAAAATCCATGGTCCATGAAATATTCTTCGGTTTTAAGAAATATTTCCTTGGTTTAACGAAATGTGTCTCGGGAATGGATAGTCCAGGATTTCTCCAATTCTACGACAATTTTTCTCAGTGATGGACAAGCTAAGATTAATGGATATTTTCCAGTGTCAGATTCGGAATCCCCGACCCCGAAAACCCCCGAGTAGAAATTTAGAAGGCAATTAATTACTCAGCTATTCGATGTTTTACAGAAGGCCCCCCTTGTCCCCCTGGGGGGGGGGGCTCAGGGGCGTTGGACATACGTTTCAGTGTCAGAATCGAAATCCCCGACCCCAAAAACCCTTGAGTGGGGATTTAGAAGGCAATTACTCAGCTATTAGATGTTTTACAAAAGGCTCCCCGTGGCCGTTGGGCATATTTTTCAGGGTCAGATTCGGAATCTCTGACCCCGAAAACCCGTGCACACAAATTTCTATAACTTTTAGTCAATTTTTACCATTTTTAGAAAATTTGGAAAAATTGATGTACTCTAAGATGCACTTTCTTATGCACCCGCAATGCAGTTTCGATCCAGCCCCAAAGTGTAATATATAGACTTTTTTCCTGATATTTTTCCGAAGACAATGCCGAAAACCGCACCTCGATCGGTTCATCAGAAAATAATTTCCGTATTCTGGGTGATTTTGGTATAACTTGCCTGGACTAATTGTCTATTCTAAATACATAGTTAATACATATATAATTTGAGCAAATTTTTTCATACTAAATTCATCCCAAATTTTTAGTGAGTAGTATTTTTATTAAATATATTTATATTTTAATTTCTATCTTTTTTTTAGTTTAATAAATATTTAATAATTAGTTTACTTCGACACTGACTGTATGTTAAGACGTACTTTAAGTGGCATGCAGAAAAGCTGAAAATTATTCGTATTCATAACAAATAAATATTGTATTTTATAAAACAGTACCATCACAGAGATTTATCGCAAAAATGAGTTCGTCGTTTCAATTTGAACAGAGAGTTAAGTTCAAATGGTTTCTTTCATTTAATTGTAGGTATTTGTTTTTGCGATACAGGATGTCAATTTTCAAAAAAATATGTCTCTAAATATCCTCCGAACAAATGAATATATGGAGGCGAAATTTTGTGTATACCTAGGTATTCTTATTACATTTTCCAAAAATTGTAGCAGTCCCTGGAAAATAAATATTTTTTAACGAATATTATGAAATGCATCCCTTAATAATGATCTTTAAACCAACCTTTTTGCGTAACTTTTACCATTTTGGAACAAATTAAACAATTTATAAAAATGACAATATATAATTCAAAATGGCGTGCCTGGTCTCACAATTCTTTAAACTACGTATTCTTACGTATTTCCTTAGTCCTTTAAGGATCCCTATATTCTGATAACTCTTCTGATACCATATTTTTTGAAAACTGAATATCTCAAAAGTCAGGTCGAAAGGTCCAATTCAAAAAAAAAGAATGCTTGAATTTGGACGTTTTTAGAAATAGCTAATTTGTACCAAAACGGCAAAAGCTATGAAAAAAGTCGAGAGATCGTTTTCATTCAAATCTGCATTGCAGAAATGACAAAAAAATATTTTTTCCCATGGCATGTTATAATTTTTGAAAAAAATCAGAATATCTCATAACTACCGATGCCACTGGTTTGAGTTGAGACACGTTGAATGCCATTTTAATTATCTATAGTGCATATAAATCCCATATCTTCAATTGCTCAAAAGATATTTAAAAAAAAATTTTAATCCTCTGTATCTCGAAACTGGTGGGATTTCGAAAACAAGTTTACTTAGAAAACAGTTAAAGGAAAATCATATACTGATAGTTTGACCAAATTTATCTTAACCCTGTCCGCGGGGGGAAATTTTCCGCCGATATTTTTCTACCTTGGGTGTCGAATGCAGTTAATTTCAAAACGCAGGAGTCTTCTTGGAATTGTATCTCAACAAATATCATACGGACTATACATGAGCTATTGCTAAGGTCTTCTGTCTTTGTCACTGCTATAACAAATTCTGTGTATCTCAAGATTAAGTTAAATTTAATCAAGCTGTACCATAGAATTTTAGCAAAATTAAAGTTTAAAAATGGACTCCTTTACTTTAAAAAAAAGATGTACAATCAATAATTGTTGATTTCTAGAGTTGAGTAGAGTTTAACATAGAAAAACAAGTGAGTAATCAGTTATCTAAATTTGTATAGTCGCAAGCAATATTTGAATATTTTAATAAAATACAGTAAGCATTTCTCTTTGAGGTATTCATTATTCATACTGACAAAAAGTTTTGGAAATTAAAGGTTCCATATTTGTTTTTATTTATTTAAATATTTTAGTAACCTTTATTTTATTTATTTAAATTTGATAATACTACACTGCAAACAAAACAATATATTTTCTTCTTGGGGTAAGATAGATTTTGATACAATAGGCTGTATTAATCAAAATTGCTGTGTTATCGCTGCTAAGTTTCTCTCTGAAAGTAAATATATTGTAAAAACCAGTTGGTAATTCCTGGAAGTTTACGTTTTATCACTAAAAACACAATTTCCTCATTCTGTTCTCTGTTATCTAAATCTGCTCTGCCGGTAACTTAAGTAGCAGATGATTGCGGATCCTAGCAGTCTCTAAAACCAAAACTTTGTATTATATAACATAAACTTTGTAAATATTTATATAAATATATTTTAATTTATTTATTTTATAAACAATAACTAGGTAGTGCATTTTTAGTATTATTTTTGAGTTTTTCAATTATTATTCAATATATGAACATATACAGGGTGCCCGTTAAAGAATGGGCCAACCTTTACTATAAGTCCGTCAAACATGGCTCAAAAAATAGAAAAGTGACAATTTCTATTTACTAATTCACCCGTTTCAGCGATTTTTAAAAATCTGAACTGGAAAAAAATTTAATTTTGTTTCATCATTTTGGGACACAGTATATAGTCACATTTATCTGTAATGTGAGATTACATCTTGATGTAAAACTACTACTTGTGGTTTCAATTAATTAATTTACTTATTTATTTATCTTTTATAACAACAATACACTTATTGTCATAATTAAATCATAATAAATTAGATGTAATACCTAAAGACTGAAATAAAACCACATTTCTTTTTAAAAGTCGTTTTGCTTCTTATTCGACTGTATTTACATTGTAATTTTTTTACATTTTGCAGTAAAACAACTCATTTAAAATTTGCATATTATTTTCAAAAATATGTCATTATTGTGAAATAAATATGATGTGAACTCACCAATTTTCTTGGCTAAGTTACTTTAAAAAATGCCATATCAAAAATAAACAATAACAAAGACAATGTTAGTTATTAATATTATTATTTCTTTGTTTTAGAACACGAGAAAAGAAATCATTATGGTTCCAGCACATATAATATAGCTTATGGCGATAGCTATTTTGTCTGTGGATCGAGTAAGGCATGCTGTTTCATTTATGATCTTGAACACGTATAGTTACAAAAAAAATTTAATTTATTTAGTTTAATGGTTAATCAGTTAATAATTTATTTACTAAGTGTTATGAAATACATAAATAATACAGTTAAATTCAACCGCTATTACTGTAGGTAGGCAAATTGAAATCTGGAACTTTGTACATGGAAATTTTTTGACGCGTTCTCTTCAATGCAAATGTAATTGACGATTAACTAAAAAAAACAACGTGCCCTAAAACTAAACTCAATCGTTTCGGAAGATTTACAATTTTACAATAAAAGCTGCAAAGGTCTACATTACAACAATCTTTTTCAAGTACCATAATTTTTGCCCCTTTTCTGTGGCCATATAAATTCAAAAATCGTGTTTGGTAGATTTTACCGGTTTCCTTAGTTTGAAATTGCCAAATTTTTTTATTTCATTTCTCCGTTTCTTGCTCGTTGTTATGGAAAATTGACTAATATAGACTGTAAGGGTAGATGTCCGATATTTTTGCGATTTTCTTCCTCCAAATTAAAAGTATTTGGTTTGGATTTTTTTTATTTCACTTTTTTTAAAACCAAAGGAAATAGTACCTGCATATCTCAAAAACTTCGCGGTTTGAAATTGATAAAATGTCACCGGAAATTGAATATTTGGCGTATTGCCACTACAAATAATATTATAAATTTCAGGTTCAAATAAATGATTTTTCAGTACTTAATATTTATTATTTAAATAAACCTATAATGCTTCGCTTTAATGATTTATCTACTTGATTAATTTTTAAAGCTATCATAATTGGCTTAATCTCAAGATACAGAGTGGCAAAAAAATCATTTGTTTCCTCCGTAAAAGTTATAATTCTGTTTATTTTTCAAATTAACCAAATGTAATAATGCTCTAGTGTATTTATTGTACATAGATAAACGTAACTTTCGCAGAAGATATAATTATCTTGAAGTTAATTCAATTTGTTAAATAATAGTCGAAATGTTTGAAATTAAATCAATTACCTACATTTATGTATGTGCTAATCTTCAAGACAGTGTGTCGCAAGTTTAAGGATTACTTTAGTGTATTATTACGACTTTTACTTCGATTAGAATAATTTGAAAACAGAATTTCGTTACAACTTCTCAAAGTATAAAAGAGAATTCTTGTATATAATGACTACTAAAAACTAGAACATCCTTAAAAAATGTTCAATTATTTGATTTAAACAATTTTGGGGCATATACTATAGCTGTATCCTGAGTAAAGTTTTAATGTAATTGTAATACATCTTGTAGGCAAAGAATTGAGAAAATTTTGGATTGGATCTAAAAAAATGTTGTAAGGCATAAAAAATGCATGTTAAATATTCAAGTTGATCTATAAGACAAAGGCGACTAAAAAGTTATTTTCTTTTCAATTGAACATCTTACAAAGTTTTGCATATTAAAATTTACCTTAAATCTGCATATAGGGGTATAGTTTTACATTCGATTACGTCTGTGTTAAATTATTTAAGGAATCTTAAAATTTACTACAATTTTCAGAAGTATTAGAACCAAATATTTGACGTGAAGGACAAAAATTATGCAACCATTCCAGATCTATGCGCCTTACATTATTTTGAAAAGAGAGTTTTGTATAGATATTGAGATGAAACCAGATTAATGGGATAAAAGTAAAATTTAAATTTAAATCGTTATGTAAAAGGCAAAGTGGCAAAACCAATGGTTGGAATGATTATTATAAAATTTATGATTGAGTTGATTATCATGTTAGTAAATAGATAGAAAATAAGTTAGAATAAGAGGTAATAAATGATATAAAAAATGAAAGACAATTTGTAGATGAATTAAAATATATGTCAGAAAAATGTCAAATTTAAAGTAGAATACACAAGGATTCTGTAGTTATTAGAAAGGGCAAATAATATGAGAAAATAAAAAAATATTTTGAAGTATAAGACAAAATTGAATGTAAAGAAAGTAGAATAAGGTGTATAAGTGAATAAGAGAAAGTGAAGTGAAGTGAATTATAAGAGTAAAAGGACACGTTCAAAGATATGTGGAAAGATCTTTAGAGAAAAAGAAAAAAAATC